>NW_024609519.1:115000-201388 GCF_018296145.1 Oncorhynchus tshawytscha
CAATTATGTAGACAAGAGGGCAGATACGTGAAAACAGCATAACAGTGACTCAATTCTCAAGACCGGGTTACCACACGGTTAAATGATATCGCTAGTACTACTATTCAAAACATCCTTCAGAACAGTAGCCGAGCTAAAGCCAACACGCATCCACTGACATTAAACACACACACACACATTCACGATTACAGGAAGTAGCTGTGCCGTTAATACATGGAACTACATGTAATCTAAAATGTAATCTACCTAATCCCAGAATATGTATCATTTACCATGAGAGGACCATAAACAATAACTAGTAATGCTGCATACTACAAGAAAGGTTAAATCTCACCTTTCTGGTAAAAAATAGTTAGACATTGCTGAGATGAAGTCACTTTTGAGCTCAAATACACAGTACAAATATTATACCAATACTGAAAATATGAAATATTTTATGAGGTATTTACTATTCAATAAAACTGTATGAATAAGGCTTGAAATGACTTCTACGCTTTCTAAATATAGTATAATCAGATTATAAAACCCACTAACTATAAGACTTCACCTTTCTTACAACTGTAAAATACATATTTGTATTTTTAGTGTCAGAGAAAATGTGCATATTTTCTAAAGGTCTCTCCTGATCAAAACATCAGCCCCCACCGCTGTGAGCCACACACACCTCTAGCCTGGCTTCCTGAACACGTTAGCAACTCGCCTTTCGTCTCATATTATTATCGTCCATCTAGGAGAAACAGAAAGTGTTGTTTTTTTTTTTAATCTAAGAATGATATGAGATGAATGGCTGTAAATGGATCTCTGAATGTGCTACAGTGAATAAACCACTCTCTTGTTGAGCTACGATGTAAGGATTGCAGGCATGTGCTTTGTCAGTGTCTGTGACATAGGGTTCAGCCAGGAGATGACGGACAGTCGGAAGAGCCAATTAAAACGGTAGGACGGACATCCCAGCTTCAAGTGCTTTCAGATTTCACATCCTACGTCACACATAGGCGCAAAAAATACACTACTGTGTCTGTGGGAACTATGGCTGGCACTCAATGCAAGCCATTTCCATCTACAGGGTCCACAGATGGATCTCTAAGTGAAACTATGGGTCGGGACTGGAACCAGAACCACGCAGGTCCCCTAAACAGGGGACTTTACATCTAACAGGTGAGTCATATTTTCCTGCAATCAAGGTTAGACATCCGCAACATATGGTTTATATAGTGAACAGTTTGTACCGACAAAACTCTCATCTCAGTGGCACGTACTCAACACACATCCATAGTCTCTCTCTCTCGGCTGTTTGGTAAAAAGGTCAACCCTATGCAAAAGGATACCATCAGATCACAGATTTTACACTCACAAATAATTGAACATGGCTGATAGTCAGCATCCCAAATGGCACCCTACTCCCTATATAGTGCACTACTTTTGACCAGAGCCCTATGGGTCCTGGTCAAAAGTAGTGCATTACATAGAAATATATGGTGCCATTTGGGATGCAGACAACGTTTGGACCATGGTGCAGTACTGTACCTTCTCGCTCCACAGGGCCTGGTTGTCTGTTCCCTCTGAGAAGAGGAAGTCCTGGAGCAGCCTGAGGAGACGCAGTAGACTGGGGAAGTATGGTAGAGAGACACCCTGAGAGTCCCTCAGGTCTGACAGAGAAGACTCCAGCATCATCTCTAACAGACTGAGAGATAGAAACGCAGCAGAAAGGAGGGAGGGAGAATAGCCAGTCAACATTTAACTAGCCAGTCAACATTTAACTAGCCAGTCAACATTTAACTAGCCAGTCAACATTTAACTAGCCAGTCAACATTTAACTAGCCAGTTAACATTTAACTAGCCAGTCAACATTTAACTAGCCAGTCAACATTTAACTAGCCAGTCAACATTTAACTAGCCAGTCAACATTTAACTAGCCAGTCAACATTTAACTAGCCAGTCAACATTTAACTAGCCAGTCAACATTTAACTAGCCAGTTAACATTTAGGGCTACATTTTGCTCAACCAAAACAGGACAGAACTGAAAAAAAGTTTCTTTCTGTGGTTGATGTGAGTAAGACCATTAAACAGGTCAATGTTCACAAGGCCGCAGAGCCAGACTGATTACCAGGATGTGTACTCAGAGCCAGACTGATTACCAGGGTGTGTACTCAGAGCCAGACTGATTACCAGGATGTGTACTCAGAGCCAGACTGATTACCAGGATGTGTACTCAGAGCCAGACTGATTACCAGGATGTGTACTCAGAGCCAGACTGATTACCAGGATGTGTACTCAGAGCAAGCACCAACCAACTGGCAAGTGTCTTCACTGACATGTTCAACCTCTCCCTGACCCAGTAATACCTACATGTTTCCAGTAGACCACCATAGTCCCTGTGCCCAAGAACGCCAAGGTAACCTGCCTAAATGACTATCGCCAAGTAGCACTCACATTTTTAGCCATGAAATGCTTTGAAAGGCTGGTCATGGTTCAGATCAACAGCATCTCCCCTGGACCCACTCTAATTCACATACCGCCCCAACAGATCCACAGATGACGCAATCTCTATTGCCCTCCACACTGCCCTCTCCCACCTGGACAAGAGGAGCACCTATGTGAGAATGCTGTTCATTGACTACAGCTCAGCGTTCAACACCATAGTCCCCTCCAAGCTCATCACTAAGCTAAGGACCCTGGGAGTAAACACCTCCCTCTACAACTGGATCCTGGACTTCCTGACGGGCCGCCCCCCAGGTGGTAAGGGTAGGTAACAACACATCCGCCACACTGACACCCTACTGTACTCCCTGTTCACCCACGACTGCGTGGCTACACACGACTCAAACACCATCATTACCTTTTCTGACGACACAACGGTGGTAGGCCTGATCACCGACGACGATGATGAGACAGCCTATAGGGAGGTCAGTGACCTGGCAGTGTGGTATCAGGACAACAAAATCTCCCTCAACGTCTGCAAGACAAATGAGCTGATCTCTGAATACAGGAAACAGAGGCCTGAGCACGCCCCCATCTACCTCGATGTGGCTGTGGTTGAGCGGGTCGAGAGCTTCAAGGTTCCTCTGTGTCCACGTCACTAAGGAATTAACATGGACCACGTACACCCACACAGTCATGAAGAAGGCAAGACAACGCCTCTTCCCCCTCAGGAGGCAAGACAACGCCTCTTCCCCCTCAGGAGGCACGACAACGCCTCTTCCCCCTCAGGAGGCACGACAACGCCTCTTCCCCCTCAGGAGGCACGACAACGCCTCTTCCCCCTCAGGAGGCACGACAACGCCTCTTCCCCCTCAGGAGGCACGACAACGCCTCTTCCCCTCAGGAGGCGGTAAAGACATGAAGAAGGCAACGCCTCTTCCCCCTCAGGAGGCTGTAAAGATGTGTCATAAAGAAGGCACGACAACGCCTCTTCCCTCTCAGGAGGCACGACAACGCCTCTTTCCCCTCAGGAGGCACGACAACGCCTCTTTCCCCTCAGGAGGCACGACAATGCCTCTTCCCCCTCAGAAGGCGGTAAAGATGTGTCATGAAGTAGGCACGACAACGCCTCTTCCCCCTCAGGAGGCGGTAAAGATGTGTCATGAAGTAGGCACGACAACGCCTCTTCGCCCTCAGGAGGCGGTAAAGATGTGTCATGAAGTAGGCACGACAACGCCTCTTCCCCCCAGGAGGCGGTAAAGATGTGTCAAGGGACCTCAGATCCTCAAAGTTCTACAGCTGCACCATTGAGAGCATCTTGACAGGCTGCATTCCACCACAAGGCGCTACAGAGGGAAGTACGTACGGCCCAGTACATCACTGGTACCCTGTGTATGTACTTAGTTATCAATGATCTCTTACTCCTGCACATGGACTCAGTACTGGTACCCTGTGTATGTAGCCTAGTTATCAATGATCTCTTACTCCTGCACATGGACTCAGTACTGGTACCCTGTGTATGTAGCCTAGTTCTCAATGATCTCTTACTCCTGCACATGGACTCAGTACTGGTACCCTGTGTATGTAGCCTAGTTATCAATGATCTCTTACTCCTGCACATGGACTCAGTACTGGTACCCTGTGTATGTAGCCTAGTTCTCAATGATCTCTCACCCCTGCACATGGACTCAGTACTGGTACCCTGTGTATGTAGCCTAGTTATCAATGATCTCTCACTCCTGCACATGGACTCAGTACTGGTACCCTGTGTATGTAGCCTAGTTCTCAATGATCTCTCACCCCTGCACATGGACTCAGTACTGGTACCCTGTGTATGTAGCCTAGTTCTCAATGATCTCTCACCCCTGCACATGGACTCAGTACTGGTACCCTGTGTATGTACCTAGTTCTCAATGATCTCTCACCCCTGCACATGGACTCAGTACTGGTACCCTGTGTATGTACCTAGTTATCGTTCCTCATTGTTATTCCGTTTCTCTCTGGCCCGTCAGTAAGCACTTCACTGTTAGTCCACACCTGTTGTTTACCAAGCATTTGATCAAATACAACTTGGTTTGAAGTCACCGAAATGAATCTGTTTACTGACATGAGACAGAGGGAGTTGCATATCAAGGACAGTGGGAGTGACTGACTGACTAACCTGGGTCCCAAACAACACGTTTGACCAGGGCCCATAGGGTGCCATTTGGGATGCAGACACTGACTGACTGGCTTGCTGGCTGACTAACTAAATAGCTGACTGGCTGACTAACTAAATATCTGACTGACTGATTGGCTGGCTGGCTGACTAACTAAATAGCTGACTGAATAACTAACTAAATATCTGACTGACTGACTGGCTGGCTGGCTGGCTAACTAAATAGCTGACTGGATAACTAACTAAATAGCTGACTGGCTGGCTAACTAAATAGCTGACTGGATAACTAACTAAATAGCTGACTGACTGACTGGCTGGCTGGCTGGCTAACTAAATAGCTGAATGGATAACTAACTAAATAGCTGGCTGACCGACTGACTGACTGGTTGGCTGGCTAACTAAATAGCTGACTGGATAACTAACTAAATAGCTGACTGGCTGGCTGGCTGTAGACCGACTGACCTGCATTTGATATCGTCAGGCGGGCGGACCAGTTGGCAGGAGGAGCCCAGCTTGGTGAGGACAGAGAAGACCTGTCCCCTCTCCCTCCACACGGCGTCCTCCCCCCCCTCCGACCCGCTGCCGCACCACAGCACAGAGAACACGATGTTAGTCAGCAGGTTACACAGCTCCTCCTCTGGCATCTGCTGAAAGGGACCACACACACACACACACCATAATCACAGTTAGACACAGATACAGTACATCGTGTCGGAGACGGACTAAACCGCGGAGGCATCTGCACAGCCGTATTCTAGGATATTGAACCATTGGTTGAATAGTTTCATCATTCTCAGCACAACTCATCACATTCAGTTGAATAGGAGTCATGTACACTGAGCCACGTTGGTTGAATAGGAGTCATGTACACTGAGCCACGTTGGTTGTATAGGAGTCATGTACACTGAGCCACGTTGGTTGAATAGGAGTCATGTACACTGAGCCACGTTGGTTGAATAGGAGTCATGTACACTGAGCCACGTTGGTTAAATAGGAGTCATGTACACTGAGCCACGTTGGTTAAATAGGAGTCATGTACACTGAGCCACATTGGTTGAATACGCTGGCTGAGTCATGTACACTGAGCCACGTTGGTTAAATAGAGTCATGTACACTGAGCCATGTTGGTTAAATAGGAGTCATGTACACTGAGCCACGTTGGTTGAATAGGAGTCATGTACACTGAGCCACGTTGGTTGAATAGGAGTCATGTACACTGAGCCACGTTGGTTAAATAGGAGTCATGTACACTGAGCCACGTTGGTTGAATA
This sequence comes from Oncorhynchus tshawytscha, assembly GCF_018296145.1. Classification (NCBI taxonomy): domain Eukaryota; kingdom Metazoa; phylum Chordata; class Actinopteri; order Salmoniformes; family Salmonidae; genus Oncorhynchus; species Oncorhynchus tshawytscha. Next base: position 120,852 of record NW_024609519.1, read on the forward strand.
GGAGTCATGTACACTGACCCACGTTGGTTGAATAGGAGTCATGTACACTGAGCCACGTTGGTTGAATAGGAGTCATGTACACTGAGCCACGTTGGTTAAATAGGAGTCATGTACACTGAGCCACGTTGGTTGAATAGGAGTCATGTACACTGAGCCACGTTGGTTGAATAGGAGTCATGTACACTGAGCCACGTTGGTTAAATAGGAGTCATGTACACTGAGCCACGTTGTTGAATAGAGAGTCACTGACACTGTCAGCCACGTTGGTTGAATAGGAGTCATGTACACTGAGCCACATTGGTTGAATAGGAGTCATGTACACTGAGCCACGTTGGTTGAATAGGAGTCATGTACACTGAGCCACGTTGGTTAAATAGGAGTCATGTACACTGAGCCACGTTGGTTAAATACACTGAGCCACGTTGGTTGAGTCATGTACACTGAGCCACGCTGGTTGTATAGGAGTCATGTACACTGAGCCACGCTGGTTGAATAGGAGTCATGTACACTGAGCCACGTTGGTTGAATAGGAGTCATGTACACTGAGCCACGTTGGTTGAATAGGAGTCATGTACACTGAGCCACGTTGGTTGAATAGGAGTCATGTACACTGAGCCACATTGGTTGAATAGGAGTCATGTACACTGAGCCACGTTGGTTAAATAGGAGTCATGTACACTGAGCCACGTTGGTTAAATAGGAGTCATGTACACTGAGCCACGCTGGTTGTATAGGAGTCATGTACACTGACCCACGCTGGTTGTATAGGAGTCATGTACACTGAGCCACGTTGGTTGTATAGGAGTCATGTACACTGAGCCACGTTGGTTAAATGAGTTACACTGAATAGGAGTCATGTACACTGAGCCACGTTGGTTGTATAGGAGTCATGTACACTGAGCCATGTTGGTTGTATAGGAGTCATGTACACTGAGCCACGTTGGTTAAATAGGAGTCATGTACACTGAGCCATGTTGGTTGTATAGGAGTCATGTACACTGAGCCACGTTGGTTAAATAGGAGTCATGTACACTGAGCCATGTTGGTTGTATAGGAGTCATGTACACTGAGCCACGTTGGTTAAATAGGAGTCATGTACACTGAGCCACGCTGGTTGTATAGGAGTCATGTACACTGAGCCATGTTGGTTGTATAGGAGTCATGTACACTGAGCCACGTTGGATGGGAATTTTTCTGAGGTATGAGGTCAGGCTGTGCGAACCCAGCAGATGGGGGTCACAGAGTCTACCAGACTATCACGACTGTGGACTCTGAAACATGATCACGGGATGCTAATACTTGTGATTTTCTGACTGACACATTTCAGGAGAAATCCGTTAGCATTATGGATACGGGACATTACACAAGACACTGGGCTTCATATTCAACACGTTCGGTCCAGTTTTTTCAAACACCACACAACATACCTCCTAGGAATGCTCAGTACCTGTGGTTAAAGTTAAGGTTAGGATAACAGTACCTGTGGTTAGGGCTAAGGTTAGGATAACAGTACCTGTGGTTAGGGTTAAGGTTAGGATAACAGTACCTGTGGTTAGGGCTAAGGTTAGGATAACAGTACCTGTGGTTTGGGTTAAGGTTAGGATAACAGTACCTGTGGTTAGGGCTAAGGTTAGGATAACAGTACCTGTGGTTAGGGTTAAGGTTAGGATAACAGTACCTGTGGTTAGGGCTAAGGTTAGGACAACAGTACCTGTGGTTAGGGTTAAGGTTAGGATAACAGTACCTGTGGTTAGGGCTAAGGTTAGGATAACAGTACCTGTGGTTATGGCTAAGGTTAGGATAACAGTACCTGTGGTTATGGCTAAGGTTAGGATAACAGTACCTGTGGTTATGGCTAAGGTTAGGATAACAGTACCTGTGGTTAGGGTTAAGGTTAGGATAACAGTACCTGTGGTTAGGGCTAAGGTTAGGATAACAGTACCTGTGGTTAGGGTTAAGGTTAGGATAACAGTACCTGTGGTTAGGGCTAAGGTTAGGATAACAGTACCTGTGGTTAGGGCTAAGGTTAGGATAACAGTACCTGTGGTTAGGGTTAAGGTTAGGATAACAGTACCTGTGGTTAGGGCTAAGGTTAGGATAACAGTACCTGTGGTTAGGGCTAAGGTTAGGATAACAGTACCTGTGGTTAGGGCTAAGGTTAGGATAACAGTACCTGTGGTTAGGGCTAAGGTTAGGATAACAGTACCCTGTGGTTAGGGCTAAGGTTAGGATAAGAGTACCTGTGGTTAGGGCTAAGGTTAGGATAAGAGTACCTGTGGTTAGGGCTAAGGTTAGGATAACAGTACCTGTGGTTAGGGCTAAGGTTAGGACAACAGTACCTGTGGTTAGGGCTAAGGTTAGGACAACAGTACCTGTGGTTAGGGCTAAGGTTAGGATAACAGTACCTGTGGTTAGGGCTAAGGTTAGGATAACAGTACCTGTGGTTAGGGCTAAGGTTAGGATAACAGTACCTGTGGTTAGGGCTAAGGTTAGGACAACAGTACCTGTGGTTAGGGTTAAGGTTAGGACAACAGTACCTGTGGTTTGGGCTAAGGTTAGGATAACAGTACCTGTGGTTAGGGCTAAGGTTAAGGTTAGGGCAGCAGTACCTGTGGTTAGGGTCAAGGTTAGGGCAGCAGTACCTGTGGGTTGGAGGTGTTGGAGATGGTGTCAGCTGCCCGGGGGTCAGTTCCATAGTTGGTGTCGTCCAGCACGTTGGACAGACTGGAGCTCTTCCTGGGTCTCAGAGAGGGGAACGACCGGCTGTGCTCCAGGGGGGAGGGGGTGCCTGCCTGACTACCCCCCACAGGGTTGTGGTTCCATGTCCCCGTCTCACCCCTCATACCCCCCAGCTCCAGCTCAAAGGGCGAGGTGCCGAAGGGGGACAGAGGGTGGTAGAGAGCCTCCTCTTGGGGCCGACCGGAGGGGATGTCCACGGTGTTGGACAGGGAGGACGAGCGGCTCCCCTGCTCTACCGAGTCAAACGACTTAAATTGGAGAGAGTCGTCAAAGTCCTTCAACGTGCCTCCACTGCTGTTAGGGGAAGACCGAGAGAGGTCGGAGAAACGCTCTGAGATATTCCTTCCTACCAGGCCCTCGCCGTCTCCCTCCTCCTCCTCTTCATCGTCCGGCGAGGTGTAAGGGAGGAAGACGTCTGTGTGAGCGTACTGAGAGTCCTCTATCACCATGCTGTGATCTCTCCTGAGAGGGGAGCAGTTCAACATTTAGTAAGAGTTGTGTGTTAACTGATCTATAGCAGGGGAAGAGCTGAACACATGTTAACTGATCTATAGCAGGGGAAGAGCTGAACACATGTTAACTGATCTATAGCAGGGGAAGAGCTGAACACATGTTAACTGATCTATAGCAGGGGAAGAGCTGAACACATGTTAACTGATCTATAGCAGGGGAAGAGCTGAACACATGTTAACTGATCTATAGCAGGGGAAGAGCTGAGCACATGTTAACTGATCTATAGCAGGGGAAGAGCTGAACACATGTTAACTGATCTATAGCAGGGGAAGAGCTGAACACATGTTAACTGATCTATAGCAGGGGAAGAGCTGAACACATGTTAACTGATCTATAGCAGGGGAAGAGCTGAACACATGTTAACTGATCTATAGCAGGGGAAGAGCTGAACACATGTTAACTGATCTATAGCAGGGGAAGAGCTGAACACATGTTAACTGATCTATAGCAGGGGAAGAGCTGAACACATGTTAACTGATCTATAGCAGGGGAAGAGCTGAACACATGTTAACTGATCTATAGCAGGGATAGAGCTGAACACATGTTAACTGATCTATAGCAGGGGAAGAGCTGAGCACATGTTAACTGATCTATAGCAGGGGAAGAGCTGAACACATGTTAACTGATCTATAGCAGGGGAAGAGCTGAACACATGTTAACTGATCTATAGCAGGGATAGAGCTGAACACATGTTAACTGATCTATAGCAGGGATAGAGCTGAACACATGTTAACTGATCTATAGCAGGGGTAGAGCTGAACACATGTTAACTGATCTATAGCAGGGGAAGAGCTGAACACATGTTAACTGATCTATAGCAGGGATAGAGCTGAACACATGTTAACTGATCTATAGCAGGGATAGAGCTGAACACATGTTAACTGATCTATAGCAGGGATAGAGCTGAACACATGTTAACTGATCTATAGCAGGGATAGAGCTGAACACATGTTAACTGATCTATAGCAGGGATAGAGCTGAACACATGTTAACTGATCTATAGCAGGGGAAGAGCTGAACACATGTTAACTGATCTATAGCAGGGATAGAGCTGAACACATGTTAACTGATCTATAGCAGGGGAAGAGCTGAACACATGTTAACTGATCTATAGCAGGGGAAGAGCTGAACACATGTTAACTGATCTATAGCAGGGGAAGAGCTGAACACATGTTAACTGATCTATAGCAGGGATAGAGCTGAACACATGTTAACTGATCTATAGCAGGGATAGAGCTGAACACATGTTAACTGATCTATAGCAGGGATAGAGCTGAACACATGTTAACTGATCTATAGCAGGGGTAGAGCTGAACACATGTTAACTGATCTATAGCAGGGATAGAGCTGAACACATGTTAACTGATCTATAGCAGGGATAGAGCTGAACACATGTTAACTGATCTATAGCAGGGGAAGAGCTGAACACATGTTAACTGATCTATAGCAGGGGAAGAGCTGAACACATGTTAACTGTTCTATATCAGGGATAGAGCTGAACACATGTTAACTGATCTATAGCAGGGGAAGAGCTGAACACATGTTAACTGATCTATAGCAGGGGAAGAGCTGAGCACATGTTAACTGATCTATAGCAGGGATAGAGCTGAACACATGTTAACTGATCTATAGCAGGGGAAGAGCTGAACACATGTTAACTGATCTATAGCAGGGGAAGAGCTGAACACATGTTAACTGATCTATAGCAGGGGAAGAGCTGAACACATGTTAACTGATCTATAGCAGGGGAAGAGCTGAACACATGTTAACTGATCTATAGCAGGGATAGAGCTGAACACATGTTAACTGATCTATAGCAGGGATAGAGCTGAACACATGTTAACTGATCTATAGCAGGGGTAGAGCTGAACACATGTTAACTGATCTATAGCAGGGATAGAGCTGAACACATGTTAACTGATCTATAGCAGGGGTAGAGCTGAATCCAGAAACTTTCTTGTTTATTGTCCAGAAATATAAAATATCACATAAGTTATTATTGATTCCCAACTTTTCGAATCGATACAGATTCCCTCAATCGACTAATGGAACTCATCCCTACCTGAGAGGGGGGCGGGAGGAGGAGGGGTCCAGGGAGCTGTGGGTGCTGGAGCCTGCCAGGGAGGGACCGCGAGACTCATAGGACTCCTTCATATAGAGCTTAGTTAACACATCCTGCCAGCCTGGCTGACGGGCCAGCTGACGAACATAGTCCTCATTGTCATAGATCAGGTAGAAGAGCTGGGAGAAGGAGAGAGAGAGGAGCGATGTAGAGAGAGAGAGAGAGAGAGAGAAGCGATGGAGAGGGAGGGGGGAGAAGGCGAGGGAGAGAGCAGGGGGAAAGAGAGAGAGGGAGAAGGGGAGAGAAAGACAAAAACAGGGAACAATCAAGCCTTCAGCTAACCAATAGTCTATACCTGTAGCTGCCCGATTGGGGCGGCAGGGTAGCCTAGTGGTTAGAGCATTGGACTAGTAACCGAAAGGTTGCAAGTTCGAATCCCTGAGCTGACAAGGTACAAATCTGTCGGTCTGCCCCTGAACAGGCAGTTAACCCACTGTTCCTAGGCCGTCATTGAAAATAAGAATTTGTTCTTAACTGACTTGCCTAGTAAAATAAAGGTTAAAAAAAGTTTTAAAAATAAAAAAATAAAAATAGTCTATACCTATAGTCTAAACCTGTAGCTGCCCTATAGTCTAAACCTGTAGCTGCCCTATAGTCTGTAGCTGCCCTATAGTCTAAACCTAGCTGCCCTATAGTCTGTAGCTGCCCTATAGTCTGTAGCTGCCCTATAGTCTGTAGCTGCCCTATAGTCTAAACCTGTAGCTGCCCTATAGTCTAAACCTGTAGCTGCCCTATAATCTAAACCTGTAGCTGCCCTATAATCTATACCTGTAGCTGCCCTATAATCTATACCTGTAGCTGCCCTATAGTCTATACCTGTAGCTGCCCAATAGTCTATACCTGTAGCTGCCCTATAGTCTATACATGTAGCTGCCCTATAATCTATACCTGTAGCTGCCCTATAGTCTATACATGTAGCTGCCCTATAATCTATACCTGTAGCTGCCCTATAGTCTAAACCTGTAGCTGCCCTATAATCTATACCTGTAGCTGCCCTATAGTCTATACCTGTAGCTGCCCAATAGTCTATACCTGTAGCTGCCCAAGAGTCTATACCTGTAGCTGCCCTATAATCTATACCTGTAGCTGCCCTATGGTCTATACCTGTAGCTGCCCTATAGTCTATACCTGTAGCTGCCCTATAGTCTATACCTTTAGCTGCCAAATAGTATATACCTTTATCTTCAATTGTACTGTACTTAGTAATGACCTGAGAGAATGTGAAGATATACAGTGGAGGGGAAAGAGGACTAGAGGAAGGGAAAGAGGACTAGAGTAGGGGAAAGAGGACTAGAGGAAGGGAAAGAGGACTAGAGGAAGGGAAAGAGGACTAGAGGAAGGGAAAGAGGACTAGAGGAAGGGGAAAGAGGACTAGAGTAGGGGAAAGAGGACTAGAGGCAAGGGAAAGAGGACTAGAGGCTAGGGGAAAGAGGACTAGAGGAGGGGAAAGAGGACTAGAGTAGGGGAAAGAGGACTAGAGGAGGGGAAAGAGGACTAGAGTAGGGGAAAGAGGACTAGAGTAGGGGAAAGAGGACTAGAGTAGGGGAAAGAGGACTAGAGTAGGGGAAAGAGGACTAGAGGAAGGGAAAGAGGACTAGAGTAGGGGAAAGAGGACTAGAGTAGGGGAAAGAGGACTAGAGTAGGGGAAAGAGGACTAGAGTAGGGGAAAGAGGACTAGAGGAAGGGAAAGAGGACTAGAGGAAGGGAAAGAGGTGAGGGAAAGAGGACTAGAGGCTAGGGAAAGAGGACTAGAGGCTAGGGAAAGAGGACTAGAGGAAGGGAAAGAGGACGAGAGGAAGGGAAAGAGGACTAGAGGTGGGGAAAGAGGACTAGAGGCTAGGGAAAGAGGACTAGAGGCTAGGGAAAGAGGACGAGAGGAAGGGAAAGAGGACGAGAGGAAGGGAAAGAGGACTAGAGGTGGGGAAAGAGGACTAGAGGCTAGGGAAAAAGAGGACTAGAGGCTAGGGAAAGAGGACTAGAGGCTAGGGAAAGAGGACTAGACGAAGGGAAAGAGGACGAGAGGCTAGGGAAAGAGGACTAGAGGAAGGGAAAGAGGACTAGAGGAAGGGAAAGAGGACTAGAGGAAGGGAAAGAGGACTAGAGGAAGGGAAAGAGGTGAGGGAAAGAGGACTAGAGGCTAGGGAAAGAGGACTAGAGGCTAGGGAAAGAGGACGAGAGGAAGGGAAAGAGGACGAGAGGAAGGGAAAGAGGACTAGAGGTGGGGAAAGAGGACTAGAGGCTAGGGAAAGAGGACTAGAGGCTAGGGAAAGAGGACTAGAGGCTAGGGAAAGAGGACTAGAGGCTAGGGAAAGAGGACGAGAGGCTAGAGAAAGAGGACTAGAGGTGGGGAAAGAGGACTAGAGGCTAGGGAAAGAGGACTAGAGGCTAGGGAAAGAGGACTAGAGGACTAGAGGCTAGGGAAAGAGGACTAGAGGAAGGGAAAGAGGACGAGAGGAAGGGAAAGAGGACGAGAGGAAGGGAAAGAGGACTAGAGGAGGGGAAAGAGGACTAGAGGTGGGGAAAGAGGACTAGAGGTGGGGAAACAGGACAGTGGAAGGGAAAGAAGATTAGAGTAGGTAAGGACTGACCTTGCGACAGACGTCCAGACGGACAGTGAGCTCAGCACGATGGGACAGATGGACCACAGCCAGCAGGTCTCTGAAGTTAGGAGTGGCATCTACACAAAACAATGACAATCAGATGTACACAGTAAAGTATATCCCCAATAGATATACATACTATAGGAACATCAAGGAGAGGGGTTATACACAGTAAAATATATCCCCTATAGATATACATACTATAGGAACAACAAGGAGAAGGGTTAAACACAGTAAAATATATCCCCTATAGATATACATACTATAGGAACAACAAGGAGAGGGGTTAAACACAGTAAAATATATCCCCTATAGATATACATACTATAGGAACAACAAGGAGAGGGGTTAAACACAAAAATATATCCCCTATAGATATACATACTATAGGAACAACAAGGAGAGGGGTTAAACACAGTAAAATATATCCCCTATAGATATACATACTATAGGAACAACAAGGAGAGGGGTTAAACACAGTAAAATATATCCCCTATAGATATACATACTATAGGAACAACAAGGAGAAGGGTTAAACACAGTAAAATATATCCCCTATAGATATACATACTATAGGAACAACAAGGAGAGGGGTTAAACACAGTAAAATATATCCCCTATAGATATACATACTATAGGAACAACAAGGAGAGGGGTTAAACACAGTAAAATATATCCCCTATAGATATACATACTATAGGAACAACATGTTGACATTTCAGCTCTAAAGCCTTTCTGAAGACTAGCCATCAATACAAGAACAAAATGCATTGTAAAAGGATGACTGTACAGAAAAACAGGACAAAAACAGACCTGACATTTTTATGACATTTTTTATTTAACCTTTATTTAACCAGGTAGGCCAGTTGAGAACAAATTCTTATTTACAATGACGGCCTACCCCTGCCAAACGAGGGACTGTAGGGTCGCCTCTTGCAACTGAGATGCAGTGTCTTAAACTGCTGCGCCACTCGGGAGCCCCTATCACATGGATCCTTTTAAATGGACTCTTTACTTAGCAACTAAGTGTAGTGTAGTGTAGCCTAGTGGTTAGAGCATTGGACTAGTAACCGAAAGGTTGTAAGTTCAAATCCCCGAGCTGACAAGGTACAAAATCTGTCGTTCTGCCCTTGAACAGGCAGTTAACCCACTGTTCCTAGGCCGTCATTGAAAATAAGAATTTGTTCTTAACTGACTTGCCTAGTAAAATAAAAGGTAAAAAATAAATAAATCCTCCCTCCTTCCTCTCAGTATTCCTCTGTCTGTCCCTCTCAGAGGATGTGTTCCAAATGTTGATTTATTTAACCAGTTGGGCCAGTTGAGAACAAGTTCTCATTTACAACTGCGACCTGGCCAAGATATAGCAAAGCAGTGCTACAAAAACAACAACACAGAGTTGTTGACACCCAATTGGCACCCTAGTCCCTATATAGTGCACTACTTTTGACCAGAGCCCTATGAGAACCCTAGTCCCTATAGAGTTTTGACAGGGCACAATGGGCCCAAATAGTTTACTAGACTGTATAAAGGGAATGGGGCTCCATTTGGGACACGACCAGAGGCTATATTTGAGGCCTACCTGTAGCGAGGACCTGCTCGTAAAGACAGCGCACGGTGGTCATGGTTACGGGGACGTCTCCTAGAAAACAAACAAGACCCAGGTATCCAAAATCCTTCAACTTGACACGTTGCTTGGCGCGCTCAGACACTCGTTCACTCTTCAGGATCTTGTACAGAACCTGCGTCAATGACCAAGGAGGAGAGCAGGAGATGAACAACAACACTGACCTACGGCTCAGATAAACTAGGAAAGATGGGGAGATTGTGTATTGAGTGTATGACTAGGTAAAACTCTGAACATAGAATGGCTATAGTTGCAGTATCTTTGGTAAATTCCCCAACATGCACAGGTTTTCCAGAAGTCCTGGTTGGAGGATTCCAGATTTCCTGCTTACCCCAGCAGTGGCCAAAATACTGACTGACAGAGGGTCTAATATGTGGTGGTGTGATGTTGGTGGTGTGATGGTGGTGGTGTGGTGGTGTGATGTTGGTGTGATGGTGGTGGTGTGGTGGTGTGATGGTGTGATGGTGTGGTATGGTGGTGTGGTATGGAGGTGTGATGGTGGTGGTGTGATGTTGGTGTGATGGTGGTGGTGTGATGTTGGTGTGATGGTGGTGGTGTGATGGTGTGATGGTGTGGTATGGTGGTGGTGTGGTGGTGTGATGGTGTGGTATGGTGGTGTGGTATGGTGGTGTGATGGTGTGGTGTGGTGGTGTGATGATGGTGTGGTGGTGTGGTATGGTGGTGTGATGGTGTGATATGGTGGTGGTGTGGTATGGTGGTGTGGTGGTGTGGTGGTGTGATGTTGGTGTGATGGTGGTGGTGTGGTATGGTGGTGTGATGGTGTGATATGGTGGTGGTGTTGGTGTGATGTTGGTGGTGATGTTGGTGTGGTGGTGAGATGTTGGTGTGGTGGTGATGTTGGTGTGATGTTGGTGAGATGGTGGTGTGGTGGTGTGATGTTGGTGAGATGGTGGTGTGGTGTTGGTGAGATGGTGGTATGGTGGTGTGATGTTGGTGTGGTGGTGTGATGTGGTGGTAGTAGTGTGATGTGGTGGTAGAGGTCGTGTGATGTGGTGGTGGTAGTGTGATGTGGTGGTAGTGTGATGTGGTGGTAGTAGTGTGATGTGGTGGTGGTAGTGTGATGTGGTGGTGGTAGTAGTGTGATGTGGTGGTAGCAGTGTGATGTGGTGGTAGTAGTGTGATGTGGTGGTGGTAGTAGTGTGATGTGGTGGTAGTAGTGTGATGTGGTGGTAATAGTGTGATGTGGTGGTGAGTAGTAGTGTGATGTGGTGGTAGTAGTGTGATGTGGTGGTGGTAGTAGTGTGATATGGTGGTGGTAGTAGTGTGATGTGGTGGTGGTAGTAGTGTGATGTGGTGGTGGTAGTAGTGTGATGTGGTGGTGGTAGTAGTGTGATGTGGTGGTGGTAGTAGTGTGATGTGGTGGTGGTAGTAGTGTGATGTGGTGGTGGTAGTAGTGTGATGTGGTGGTGGTAGTAGTGTGATGTGGTGGTGGTAGTAGTGTGATGTGGTGGTAGTAGGGTGATGTGGTGGTAGTAGGGTGATGTGGTGGTAGTAGTGTGATGTGGTGGTAGTAGTGTGATGTGGTGGTGATGGTGGTAGTGTGATGTGGTGGTGGTGGTAGTGTGATGGTGGTGGTGGTAGTGTGATGTGGTGGTGGTAGTAGTGTGATGTGGTGGTGGTAGTAGTGTGATGTGGTGGTGGTAGTAGTGTGATGGTGGTGGTAGTGCTAGTGTGGTGGTGGTGGTAGTAGTGTGATGTGATGGTGGTAGTAGTGTGATGTGGTGGTAGTGGTAGTGTGATGTGGTGGTAGTGGTAGTGTGATGGTGGTGGTGCTAGTGTGGTGGTGCTAGTGTGGTGGTGGCGGTGTTAGTGTGGTGGTGGTGGTGTTAGTGTGGTGGTGGTGGTGGTAGTGTGGTGGTGGTGGTGTTGGTGCTAGTGTGGTGGTGTTAGTGTGGTGGTGGTGGTAGTGTGGTGGTGGGTGGTAGTGTGGTGGTGATGTTAGTGTGGTGGTGGTGGTGTTAGTGTGGTGGTGGTGTGATGTGGTAGTGTGGTGTGGTAGTGTAATGGTGGGTGGTGGTAGTGTAATGGTGGTGTGATGTGTAGTGTGGTGTGGTAGTGTGATGTGGTAGTGAGGTGTGGTGGTGGTGTGATGTGGTAGTGTGGTGGTGGTGTGGTAGTGTGGTGGTGGTGTGTTAGTGTGATGTGGTGGTGTGGTAGTGTGGTGTGGTGGTGTGGTAGTGTGGTGGTGGTGTGGTAGTGTGGTGTGGTAGTGTGATGTGGTAGTGGTGTGATGTGGTAGTGTGGTGGTGGTGTGGTAGTGTGGTGGTGGTGTGTTAGTGTGATGTGGTGGTGTGGTAGTGTGGTGTGGTGGTGTGGTAGTGTGGTGGTGGTGTGGTAGTGTGGTGTGGTAGTGTGGTGTGGTAGTGTAGTGTGATGTGGTAGTGTGGTGTGGTGGGGGTGTGGTAGTGTGGTGGTGGTGGTAGTGTGATGTGGTAGTGTGGTGTGGTGGTGTGGTAGTGTGGTGGTGGTGTGGTAGTGTGATGTGGTAGTGTGGTGTGGTGGTGGTGTGTGGTAGTGTGGTGGTGTGATGTGGTAGTGTGGTGTGGTGGTGGTGTGGTAGTGTGGTGGTGGTGTGGTAGTGTGATGTGGTAGTGTGGTGTGATGTGGTAGTGTGGTGTGGTGGTGGTGTGGTAGTGTGGTGTGATGTGGTGGTGTGTGTGTGGTGGTGGTGTGATGTGGTAGTGTGGTGTGGTGGTGTGGTAGTGTGGTGGTGTGGTAGTGTGGTGGTGTGGTAGTGTGGTGTGGTAGTGTGGTGTGATGTGGTAGTGTGGTGTGGTGGTGGTGGTGTGATGTGGTAGTGTGGTGGTGGTGTGGTAGTGTGATGTGGTAGTGTGGTGTGGTGGTGGTGGTGGTGTGGTAGTGTGATGTGGTAGTGTAATGGTGGTGTGATGTGGTAGTGTGGTGTAGAGGTGGTGGTGTTAGTGTGGTGGTGTGATGTGGTAGTGTGGTGGTGGTGGTGTTAGTGTGGTGGTGGTGGTGTTGTTAGTGTGGTGGTGGTGTGGTAGTGTGATGTGGTAGTGTGGTGTGGTGGTGTGGTAGTGTGGTGGTGGTGTGGTAGTGTGATGTGGTAGTGTGGTGTGGTGGTGGTGGTGTTAGTGTGGTGGTGTGATGTGGTAGTGTGGTGTGGTGGTGGTGTGGTAGTGTGGTGGTGGTGTGGTAGTGTGATGTGGTAGTGTGGTGTGATGTGGTAGTGTGGTGTGGTGGTGGTGTGGTGTGGTGGTGTGGTGTGGTGGTGTGGTAGTGTGGTGTGGTAGTGTGGTGTGATGTGGTGGTGTGGTGTGATGTGGTGGTGTGGTGGTGGTGGTGTGATGTGGTAGTGTGGTGGTGGTGTTGTAGTGTGATGTGGTAGTGTGGTGTGGTGGTGGTGGTGTGGTAGTGTGATGTGGTAGTGTAATGGTGGTGTGATGTGGTAGTGTGGTGTGGTGGTGGTGTGGTGTGGTGGTGTGGTGTGGTGGTGTGGTAGTGTGGTGTGGTAGTGTGGTGTGATGTGGTGGTGTGGTGGTGGTGGTGTGATGTGGTAGTGTGGTGGTGGTGTGGTAGTGTGATGTGGTAGTGTGGTGTGGTGGTGGTGGTGTGGTAGTGTGATGTGGTAGTGTAATGGTGGTGTGATGTGGTAGTGTGGTGTGGAGGTGGTGGTGTTAGTGTGGTGGTGTGATGTGGTAGTGTGGTGGTGGTGGTGTTAGTGTGGTGGTGGTGGTGTTGTTAGTGTGGTGGTGGTGTGGTAGTGTGATGTGGTAGTGTGGTGTGGTGGTGTGGTAGTGTGGTGGTGGTGTGGTAGTGTGATGTGGTAGTGTGGTGTGGTGGTGGTGGTGTTAGTGTGGTGGTGTGATGTGGTAGTGTGGTGTGGTGGTGGTGTGGTAGTGTGGTGGTGGTGTGGTAGTGTGATGTGGTAGTGTGGTGTGATGTGGTAGTGTGGTGTGGTGGTGGTGTGATGTGGTAGTGTGGTGTGGTGGTGTGGTGTGGTGTGGTAGTGTGGTGTGGTAGTGTGGTGTGATGTGGTAGTGTGGTGTGGTGGTGGTGGTGTGATGTGGTAGTGTGGTGGTGGTGTGGTAGTGTGATGTGGTAGTGTGGTGTGGTGGTGGTGGTGTGGTAGTGTGATGTGGTAGTGTAATGGTGGTGTGATGTGGTAGTGTGGTGTAGAGGTGGTGGTGTTAGTGTGGTGGTGTGATGTGGTAGTGTGGTGGTGGTTGTTAGTGTGGTGGTGGTGGTGTTGTTAGTGTGGTGGTGGTGTGGTAGTGTGATGTGGTAGTGTGGTGTGGTGGTGTGGTAGTGTGGTGGTGGTGTGGTAGTGTGATGTGGTAGTGTGGTGTGGTGGTGGTGGTGTTAGTGTGGTGGTGTGATGTGGTAGTGTGGTGTGGTGGTGGTGTGGTAGTGTGGTGGTGGGTGGTAGTGTGATGTGGTAGTGTGGTGTGATGTGGTAGTGTGGTGGTGGTGGTGTGATGTGGTAGTGTGGTGTGGTGGTGTGGTAGTGTGATGTGGTAGTGTAATGGTGGTGTGATGTGGTAGTGTGGTGTGGTGGTGGTGTGGTGTGGTGGTGTGGTGTGGTGGTGTGGTAGTGTGGTGTGGTAGTGTGGTGTGATGTGGTGGTGTGGTGGTGGTGGTGTGATGTGGTAGTGTGGTGGTGGTGTGGTAGTGTGATGTGGTAGTGTGATGTGGTGGTGGTGGTGTGGTAGTGTGATGTGGTAGTGTAATGGTGGTGTGATGTGGTAGTGTGGTGTGGTGGTGGTGGTGTTAGTGTGGTGGTGTGATGTGGTAGTGTGGTGGTGGTGGTGTTAGTGTGGTGGTGGTGGTGTTAGTGTGGTGGTGTGGTAGTGTGATGTGGTAGTGTGATGTGGTGGTGTGATGTGGTAGTGTAATGGTGGTGTGATGCAGCAGACTGACTCACCCTGAAGACTCTCTCCCTGACCTCATCTCCAAAGCTGGGTTTGAGCAGCAGACAGTAGAGCTGTTCTACTCCCCACTCCAACAGTACAGCCTGGACCTGCTCTCTGGGAGGGCTGCTCCTCAACAGACTGTAAACCACATCTAACGCACTCACCACCTGATGGAGAGAGAGAGAGAGAGAGGGAGGGGTGGAGAGAGAGAGAGAGGAGGGAGGGGGAGAGGGAGGGGTGGAGAGAGAGAGAGAGGAGGGAGGGGGAGAAGGAGGGGTGGAGAGAGAGAGAGAGAGAGAGAGAGAGAGAGAGGGAGGGGTGGAGAGAGAGAGAGAGGAGGGAGGGGGAGAGGGAGGAGGGAGGGGTTGAGAGAGAGAGAGAAGGGAGGGGGAGAGAGGAGGGGTTGAGAGAGAGAGAGAGAGAGAGAGAGAGAGAGAGGGGTTGAGAGAGAGAGAGGAGGGGGGGTGGATAGGGTGAGAAGAGGGAGGGGAGAGTAAGTGATTGGGATGAATATAGGGAGTGGAGAGAGAAATGGGGGAAAGGGGAGAGGGTAAGAGAGGGGTAGGGTGGAGAGGGGTGGAGAGAGAGAGTGAGAGGGGGGAGAAAAGAGGACGGTGAGAGTAAGTGATGGGAGGAAAAATAGAGGAGAGTTAGAGGTGGGAGGTTGAGAAGAGGGGACGTAGAGGTGGGAGGTTGAGAAGAGGGGACGTAGAGGTGGGAGGTTGAGAAGAGGGGACGTAGAGGTGGGAGGTTGAGAAGAGGGGACGTAGAGGTGGGAGGTTGAGAAGAGGGGACGTGGAGGAGGGGACGGGAGGTTGAGAAGAGGGGATGTGGAGGTGGGGGAGGTTGAGAAGAGGGGAGATGGAGGCGGAGGTTGAGAAGAGGGGACGTAGAGAGAAGAGGGGACGTGGAGGTGGGAGGTTGAGAAGAGGGGACATGGAGGGGGAGGTTGAGAAGAGGGGACGTAGAGGTGGGAGGTGGGAGGTTGAGAAGAGGGGACGTAGAGGTGGGAGGTTGAGAAGAGGGGACGTGGAGGTGGGAGGTTGAGAAGAGGGACGTGGAGGTGGGAGGTTGAGAAGAGGGGACGAGAGAAGAAGGGGACGTAGAGGTGGGAGGTTGAGAAGAGGGGACATGGAGGTGGGAGGTTGAGAAGAGGGGACGTAGAGGTGGGAGGTTGAGAAGAGGGGACGTAGAGGTGGGAGGTTGAGAAGAGGGGACGTAGAGGTGGGAGGTTGAGAAGAGGGGACGTAGAGGTGGGTGGTTGAGAAGAGGGGACGTAGAGGTGGGAGGTTGAGAAGAGGGGACGTAGAGGTGGGAGGTTGAGAAGAGGGGACGTGGAGGTGGGAGGTTGAGAAGAGGGGACGTAGAGGTGGGAGGTTGAGAAGAGGGACGTAGAGGTGGGAGGTTGAGAAGAGGGGACGTGGAAGTGGGAGGTTGAGAAGAGGGGACGTAGAGGTGGGAGGTTGAGAAGAGGGGACGTAGAGGTGGGAGGTTGAGAAGAGGGGACGTGGAGGTGGGAGGTTGAGAAGAGGGGAGATAGCAGAGGATAGAAAGCAAATAGGGAGGGAGGGAAAGAGAGGGAGGAGACATGTGAGTGGAATTATAGGGTTGAAGAAAGGGCATGGTTAGATCCAAAACCCCTCTGAATAAAGACAAGGAGTAAGCATGTCTCCGTTAGCGTGCGTACCTGCTGCTCTTCTCCTATAGCCAGTGTGTAGGCCAAGATGCTGTGGAGCTCTTCAGCAGTAGGACACTTCAGGAGGAAGTCTCTCAGCAGAGAGAACAGAGAGATCTGAACAGTCTGCTTTTCATCAGACAGAGGACTGCCATCTTTCTCCACACTGAGAGCGCACAGAGATGAACTAATCAGATGATGGACAAATGGAGGCATACAAACAACAGTGACGTCAACATGTACATACATCTATCATACATTTTTTACCATCTACATGGGAGGCTATCATTTTTAAGAAGCATAGATAACTCACAATTCATCATTTGTGCCATCAAGATTATGATTACCACAATAAAGGGTTGTTGAGGTACCTGTAGTGTGAAGGGATGTTGAGGTACCTGTAGTGTAAAGGGTTGTTGAGGTACCTGGAGTGTAAAGGGATGTTGAGGTACCTGTAGTGTAAAGGGTTGTTGAGGTACCTGGAGTGTAAAGGGATGTTGAGGTACCTGTAGTGTAAAGGGTTGTTGAGGTACCTGTAGTGTAAAGGGATGTTGAGGTACCTGTAGTGTAAATGGATGTTGAGGTACCTGGAGTGTTAAGGGATGTTGAGGTACCTGTAGTTTAAAGGGTTGTTGAGGTACCTGTAGTGTAAATGTTGAGGTACCTGGAGTGTAAAGGGATGTTGAGGTACCTGTAGTGTAAAGGGTTGTTGAGGTACCTGGAGTGTAAAGGGATGTTGAGGTACCTGGAGTGTTAAGGGATGTTGAGGTACCTGTAGTTTAAAGGGTTGTTGAGGTACCTGTAGTGTAAATGTTGAGGTACCTGGAGTGTAAAGGGATGTTGAGGTACCTGTAGTGTAAAGGGATGTTGAGGTACCTGTAGTGTAAAGGGTTGTTGAGGTACCTGTAGTGTAAATGGATGTTGAGGTACCTGTAGTGTAAAGGGATGTTGAGGTACCTGGAGTGTAAAGGGATGTTGAGGTACCTGGAGTGTAAAGGGATGTTGAGGTACCTGTAGTGTAAAGGGATGTTGAGGTACCTGTAGTGTAAAGGGTTGTTGAGGTACCTGTAGTGTAAATGGATGTTGAGGTACCTGTAGTGTGAAGGGATGTTGAGGTACCTGGAGTGTAAAGGGATGTTGAGGTACCTGTAGTGTAAAGGGTTGTTGAGGTACCTGGAGTGTAAAGGGATGTTGAGGTACCTGGAGTGTAAAGGGATGTTGAGGTACCTGTAGTGTAAAGGGATGTTGAGGTACCTGTAGTGTAAAGGGTTGTTGAGGTACCTGGAGTGTAAAGGGATGTTGAGGTACCTGGAGTGTAAATGTTGAGGTACCTGTAGTGTAAAGGGATGTTGAGGTACCTGTAGTGTGTCCGTATGGTATCCAGGATGTACTGCACTCCATACTTCTTCCTCATGCGCTGCTTCCCATCCTTGATCACAGACGACAGGTACTGGACATGGCCTTCACAGACAACACATCAATATGAGGTACTGGACATAGCTTTCACAGACAACAAACACATCAATATGAGGTACTGGACATGGCCTTCACAGACAACACATCAATATGAGGTACTGAACATGGCCTTCACAGACAACACATCAATATGAGGTACTGAACATGGCCTTCACAGACAACACATCAATATGAGGTACTGGACATAGCTTTCACAGACAACAAACACATCAATATGAGGTACTGGACATGGCCTTCACAGACAACACATCAATATGAGGTACTGGACATGGCCTTCACAGACAACACATCAATATGAGGTACTGAACATGGCCTTCACAGACAACACATCAATATGAGGTACTGAACATGGCCTTCACAGACAACACATCACACACATTGGGTGTGTCTCGAATGGCACCCTATTCCTTATTTAAGGCACTACCAAAAGTAGTGGTGCACTATATAGGGAATAGGGTGTTATTTAGGACACAAGTCCTTCACTACTATGTTATTGACAATGCAGTCTGAAAATGTACCACTGGAAAACAGCATTCATTTATATGATGTCACGAGTACAGACTTACATCCTGGAGGGCATTGATTCATACAGTATCAGGGGGTAATAGTTATGATAATATATTCCCTCTGTACCAAAGGGTTATGTCTCAGTCTGTCTCCAGAAGTCCCTGGGCTACATGCATATGAAAGGGGCAGAGTTATCTTTGACAGAGCCGACCAAAGTCTGTTGATACTGGGATAGTCTTGCACACTGTAGGGGCGACATGCTAGACATAACCCTCCCAGATCTGTTTGTGCTTTAGCCAACAACTGCTCTGATGTTCAAAGGCCTACAGAACTGGCAACCAGGCTACAGTGGCTGACGGCTCTTACCCAGACACACAGAGAAGTGGCTGCTGCTCGAGATGTGGAAGTCTACTGGCTACCAGGCTATAATGCCTGACTGCTCTTACCCAGACACACAGCGAAGTGGCTGCTGCTCCAGATGTGGAAGTCTACTGGCTACCAGGCTATAATGCCTGACTGCTCTTACCCAAACACACAGCGAAGTGGCTGCTGCTCCAGATGTGGAAGTCTACTGGCTACCAGGCTATAATGCCTGACTGCTCTTACCCAGACACACAGCGAAGTGGCTGCTGCTCCAGATGTGGAAGTCTACTGGCTACCAGGCTATAATGCCTGACTGCTCTTACCCAGACACACAGCGAAGTGGCTGCTGCTCCAGATGTGGATGTCTACTGGCTACCAGGCTATAATGCCTGACTGCTCTTACCCAGACACACAGCGAAGTGGCTGCTGCTCCAGATGTGGAAGTCTACTGGCTACCAGGCTATAATGCCTGACTGCTCTTACCCAGACACACAGCGAAGTGGCTGCTGCTCCAGATGTGGAAGTCTACTGGCTACCAGGCTATAATGCCTGACTGCTCTTACCCAGACACACAGCGAAGTGGCTGCTGCTCCAGATGTGGAAGTCTACTGGCTACCAGGCTATAATGCCTGACTGCTCTTACCCAGACACACAGCGAAGTGGCTGCTGCTCCAGATGTGGAAGTCTACTGGCTACCAGGCTATAATGCCTGACTGCTCTTACCCAGACACACAGCGAAGTGGCTGCTGCTCCAGATGCGGAAGTCAAATAGCAGGTGTTGGTAGAGCTGCAGGAGCAACGGACTGTTCTCCTCACTGGATACCTGCTCCAACAGGAACTGACACGCCATCAGAACAGACATATCCATCATACTACCTGGGACCTAGGAGAAGGAGATGGGAGAGGGAGATGGGGGAGGGTAGAGAGAGATGGGGGAGGGAGAGAGAGACGGGGGAGGGAGAGAGAGAGAGACGGGGGAGGGAGAGAGAGATGGGGGAGGGAGAGAGAGAGATGGGGAAGGGAGAGAGAGAGAGAGAGACAGGGGACGGGGGAGGAAGAGAGAGAGACGGGGGAGGGGAGAGAGAGAGAGACGGGGGAGGGGGAGAGAGAGAGAGAGGGGGAGGGAGGGAGAGAGAGAGATGCGGGGGAGGGAGAGAGAGAGATGCGGGGGAGGGAGAGAGAGAGAGGCGGGGGAGGGAGAGAGAGAGAGGCGGGGGGGGAGAGAGAGAGAGGGGGGGGGGAGGGAGAGACGGGGGAGGGAGGGAGAGAGAGAGACGGGGGGGAGGGAGAGAGAGAGACGGGGGAGGGCGAGAGAGAGAGAGAGACGGGGAAGGGAGAGAGAGAGAGAGATGGGGAAGGGAGAGAGAGAGAGAGACGGGGAAGGGAGAGAGAGAGAGAGACGGGGAAGGGAGAGAGAGAGAGAGACAGGGAAGGAGAGAGAGAGAGAGCGGGGAAGGGAGAGAGAGAGAGACGGGGAGGGAGAGAGAGAGAGAGGGGGGGGAGAGAGAGAGAGGTGGGGGAGGGAGAGAGAGAGAGGTGGGGGAGGGAGAGAGAGAGAGAGGGGGGAGGGAGAGAGAGAGAGGTGGGGGAGGGAGAGAGAGGTGGGGGAGGGAGAGAGAGAGACGGGGGAGGGAGAGAGAGAGACGGGGGGAGGGAGAGAGAGAGACGGGGGGAGGGAGAGAGAGAGAGTGGGGGAGGGAGAGAGAGAGACGGGGGGGGAGGGAGAGAGAGACGGGGAGGGGGAGACGGGGGAGAGAGAGAGAGACAAGGAAGGGAGAGAGAGAGAGAGACAGGGAAGGGAGAGAGAGAGAGAGAGGAAGGGAAGGGAGAGAGAGACAGGGAAGGGAGAGAGAGAGAGAGACAGGGAAGGAGAGAGAGAGAGAGACAGGGAAGGGAGAGAGAGAGACAGGGAAGGGAAGAGAGAGAGAGAGAGACAGGGAAGGGAGAGAGAGAGAGAGACAGGGAAGGGAGAGAGAGAGAGAGACAGGGAAGGGAGAGAGAGAGAGACAGGGAAGGGAGAGAGAGAGACGGGGGAGGGAGAGAGAGATGAGATTGTCTACTTTCGGAGAAATGTGCTTCTCATAACATGCTCCATGTAACACGACAAGAGTACAAGATTTAAAAGGGAGACAAGATGTACAAGTGGTCTGTTTATCTGTCCTACTGTAGGGACAATCAGAGGAACCAAGGTGTGTTTGTTTATCTGTCCTACTGTAGGGACAATCAGAGGAACCAAGGTGTGTTTGTACTGTTTATCTGTCCTACTGTAGGGAGAATCAGAGGAACCAAGGTCAAATGACTAAGTCGGGTAAAACTGTCTGTCGTTGAGGAAGTCACTCAACGTGACATGGTGTGTGTCAGTGTGGTACTATGACTGGGAGTCACTGTGTGTGTATGAGGGGTGTGTGTGTGAGGGGTGTGAGTGTGTGAGGGGGGCGTTGTGTGTGTGTTGTGTTTGTATGCGTGTCTGCGAGTGCATGCGTGTGTGTGTGTGTGTGTGTGTGTGTGTGTGTGTGTGTGTGTGTGTGCGTGTGTGTGTGTGTGTGTGTAGGGGTAATTGTGTGGGATCGTTAGAGCAGGGTTTCCGAACAGGATGCTCAGCCCAGCTGTCATATATACCCTCATATCCTGTCACACCACCAGCCCCCCTTCCTCTACGCTCCTAGAAACCTCCCCTGGAATGTACTGTAGGATGATGATGGCTCTGGTCATTAGCTACTACAGTACTGTAGGATGATGATGCTCTGGTCTGGTCATTACCTACTACAGTACTGTAGGATGATGATGGCTCTGGTCATTAGCTACTACAGTACTGTAGGATGATGATGCTCTGGTCTGGTCATTAGCCACTACAGTACTGTAGGGTGATGATGCTCTGGTCTGGTCATTAGCTACTACAGTACTGTAGGATGATGATGCTCTGGTCTGGTCATTAGCTACTACAGTACTGTAGGATGATGATGGCTCTGGTCTGGTCATTAGCTACTACAGTACTGTAGGGTGATGATGCTCTGGTCTGGTCATTAGCTACTACAGTACTGTAGGATGATGATGGCTCTGGTCATTAGCTACTACAGTACCGTAGGATGATGGCGGCTCTGGTCTGGTCATTAGCCACTACAGTACTGTAGGATGATGGCTCTGGTCTGGTCATTAGCTACTACAGTACTGTAGGGTGATGATGCTCTGGTCTGGTCATTAGCTACTACAGTACTGTAGGATGATGATGGCTCTGGTCTGGTCATTAGCTACTACAGTACTGTAGGATGATGATGGCTCTGGTCATTAGCTACTACAGTACTGTAGGATGATGGCTCTGGTCTGGTCATTAGCTACTACAGTACTGTAGGATGATGATGGCTCTGGTCATTAGCTACTACAGTACCGTAGGATGATGGCGGCTCTGGTCTGGTCATTAGCCACTACAGTACTGTAGGATGATGATGGCTCTGGTCTGGTCATTAGCTACTACAGTACTGTAGGATGATGATGGCTCTGGTCATTAGCTACTACAGTACTGTAGGATGATGATGCTCTGGTCTGGTCATTAGCCACTACAGTACTGTAGGGTGATGATGCTCTGGTCTGGTCATTAGCTACTACAGTACTGTAGGATGATGATGCTCTGGTCTGGTCATTAGCTACTACAGTACTGTAGGATGATGATGGCTCTGGTCTGGTCATTAGCTACTACAGTACTGTAGGGTGATGATGCTCTGGTCTGGTCATTAGCTACTACAGTACTGTAGGATGATGATGGCTCTGGTCATTAGCTACTACAGTACCGTAGGATGATGGCGGCTCTGGTCTGGTCATTAGCCACTACAGTACTGTAGGATGATGGCTCTGGTCTGGTCATTAGCTACTACAGTACTGTAGGGTGATGATGCTCTGGTCTGGTCATTAGCTACTACAGTACTGTAGGATGATGATGGCTCTGGTCTGGTCATTAGCTACTACAGTACTGTAGGATGATGATGGCTCTGGTCATTAGCTACTACATTACCGTAGGATGATGGCGGCTCTGGTCTGGTCATTAGCTACTACAGTACTGTAGGATGATGATGGCTCTGGTCATTAGCTACTACAGTACCGTAGGATGATGGCGGCTCTGGTCTGGTCATTAGCTACTACAGTACCGTAGGATGATGGCGGCTCTGGTCTGGACATTAGCTACTATAGATACACATCTACACACAATAACATGACCCAGGTTTTAGCTGCTACTTAAATCTAAGTCATTCCCATTGTTTACTGACAGTACCCTAGTGAACATGGCTCCTATAATGGGCCAGTACCCTAGTGAACATGGCTCCTATAATGGGCCAGTACCCTAGTGAACATGGCTCCTATAATGGTACAGTACCCTAGTGAACATGGCTCCTATAATGGTGCAGTACCCTAGTGAACATGGCTCCTATAATGGGCCAGCACCCTAGTGAACATGGCTCCTATAATGGGCCAGTACCCTAGTGAACATGGCTCCTATAATGGGCCAGTACCCTAGTGAACATGGCTCCTATAATGGGCCAGTACCCTAGTGAA
The DNA here is from genome assembly GCF_018296145.1 of Oncorhynchus tshawytscha. Lineage (NCBI taxonomy): Eukaryota > Metazoa > Chordata > Actinopteri > Salmoniformes > Salmonidae > Oncorhynchus > Oncorhynchus tshawytscha. The sequence continues at coordinate 143,911 of NW_024609519.1, forward strand.
CATGGCTCCTATAACGGGCCAGTACCCTAGTGAACATGGCTCCTATAACGGGCCAGTACCCTAGTGAACATGGCTCCTATAACAGGCCAGTACCCTAGTGAACATGGCTCCTATAACGGGCCAGTACCCTAGTGAACATGGCTCCTATAATGGGCCAGCACCCTAGTGAACATGGCTGCTATAATGGGCCAGTACCCTAGTGAACATGGCTCCTATAATGGGCCAGTACCCTAGTGAACATGGCTCCTATAACGGGCCAGTACCCTAGTGAACATGGCTCCTATAACGGGCCAGTACCCTAGTGAACATGGCTCCTATAACAGGCCAGTACCCTAGTGAACATGGCTCTTATAACGGGCCAGTACCCTAGTGAACATGGCTCCTATAACTGGCCAGTACCCTAGTGAACATGGCTCCTATAATGGTACAGTACCCTAGTGAACATGGCTCCTATAATGGTGCAGTACCCTAGTGAACATGGCTCCTATAATGGGCCAGCACCCTAGTGAACATGGCTCCTATAATGGGCCAGTACCCTAGTGAACATGGCTCCTATAATGGGCCAGTACCCTAGTGAACATGGCTCCTATAATGGGCCAGTACCCTAGTGAACATGGCTCCTATAACGGGCCAGTACCCTAGTGAACATGGCTCCTATAACGGGCCAGTACCCTAGTGAACATGGCTCCTATAACGGGCCAGTACCCTAGTGAACATGGCTCCTATAACAGGCCAGTACCCTAGTGAACATGGCTCCTATAACGGGCCAGTACCCTAGTGAACATGGCTCCTATAATGGGCCAGTACCCTAGTGAACATGGCTCCTATAATGGGCCAGTACCCTAGTGAACATGGCTCCTATAACGGGCCAGTACCCTAGTGAACATGGCTCCTATAACAGGCCAGTACCCTAGTGAACATGGCTCTTATAACGGGCCAGTACCCTAGTGAACATGGCTCCTATAACTGGCCAGTACCCTAGTGAACATGGCTCCTATAATGGTACAGTACCCTAGTGAACATGGCTCCTATAATGGTACAGTACCCTAGTGAACATGGCTCCCATAACGGGCCAGTAACCTAGTGAACATGGCTCCTATAATGGGCCAGTACCTTAGTGAGCATGGCTTCTATAATGGGCCAGTACCTTAGTGAGCATGGCTCCTATAACGGGCCAGTACCTTAGTGAACATGGCTCCCATAACGGGCCAGTAACCTAGTGAACATGGCTCCTATAATGGGCCAGTACCTTAGTGAGCATGGCTTCTATAATGGGCCAGTACCTTAGTGAGCATGGCTCCTATAACGGGCCAGTACCTTAGTGAACATGGCTCCTATAACGGGCCAGTACCTTAGTGAGCATGGCTCTTATAATGGGCCAGTACCTTAGTGAGCATGGCTCCTATAATGGGCCAGTACCCTAGTGAACATGGCTCCTATAATGGTACAGTACCCTAGTGAACATGGCTGCTATAATGGGCCAGTACCCTAGTGAACATGGCTCCCATAACGGGCCAGTACCCTAGTGAACATGGCTCCCATAACGGGCCAGTACCCTTGTGAACATGGCTCCCATAACGGGCCAGTACCCTAGTGAACGTGACTCCTATAATGGGCCAGTACCCTAGTGAACGTGACTCCTATAATGGGCCAGTACCCTAGTGAACGTGACTCCTATAATGGGCCAGTACCCTAGTGAACATGGCTCCTATAATGGGCCAGTACCCTAGTGAACATGGCTCCTATAACGGGCCAGTACCTTAGTGAACATGGCTCCTATAACGGGCCAGTACCTTAGTGAGCATGGCTCCTATAATGGGCCAGTACCTTAGTGAGCATGGCTCCTATAATGGGCCAGTACCTTAGTGAGCATGGCTCCTATAATGCTGGGTCCGTGGCAGTTCAGTAGGCTCTCCTGGTTGACAGGGTGATGACGAATCAGATTCTTCACCATCAGCAGGAAGGCTGCTACACTGTTCCTCTCCAGCCGACCATCTGACACACACACACACACACACACGCATTAATTGATGTAAAATAAGCCTAATGAGTACGATAGCGCTTCATCAGTGTTCACGGAGCACCATTTCCAAAATCAAAATATTCCCAGTAACGTAGCTCTTTAACACCCACTGACCTTGCAAAGTATGTCAATTAAGCAATAAAGGCCCGAGGGGGTGTGATATAAGGCCAATATACCACGGCTAAGGGCTGTTCTTAGGCATGACGCAACACGGCCCTTAGCCGTGGTATATTGGCCTTATACCACACCCCCCCCCGGGCCTTATTGCTATTATAATCTGGTTACCAACATAATTAGAGCAGTAAAAATACATGTTTTGTCATACCCATGGTATAGGGTCTGATATACCACGGCTGTCAGCCAATCAGCATTCGGGGATCGAACCGATTCGAGCCCTGAATGTTGATTGGCTGAAAGCCGTGGTATTACAAAACATTTATTTTTACTGTTCTAATTAGCCGTGGTATATTGACCATATAACACATCCCCTCTGGCTTATTGAATGTACAATGACTAAGGGCTGTTCTTAGGCACAACCCAAAGCGGAGTACAGCCTGGATACAGCCCTTAGCCGTGGTATATTGGCCATATATCACAAACCCCAGAGGTGCCTTACTGCTATTATAAACTGGTTACCAATGTAATTAGAGCAGTAAACAAGTATACCTGTGGGTATATTGTGTGATATACACATGGCTGAAATGCTGTTTCAGCCAATTAGCATTCAGGGCTGGAACACCCCAGTTGATAATACAGTATAATATATCTGTCTCTCTATTATCTCCAACACACACATACAGCAGTACAAACACACACTGGACCCTGTACAGGCGACTGACCGGAGGACTTGCCCAGTGGCAGCAGCATGCCGACAGGCCCCCGGGAGGAGCTACAGGTTAGTTCTGGTCCCAGCAGGTCTGACGTCTCCTGACCTCCTCCCTCCGCCTGCTCTGGCTCACACACCTGTTCCAGGAGGGGCAGTAGAACCCCCATGCCCCCCACTGTGTTCAACACATCCTACAGAGATACACACACAGAAACATACATACATGCACACAGTCAGACACAGAGACATACATACATGCACACAGTCAGACACAGAGACATACATACATGCACACAGTCAGACACAGAGACATACATACATGCACACAGTCAGACACAGAGACATACATACACGCACACAGTCAGACACAGAGACATACACACAGAGACATACACAGTCAGACACAGAGACATACACACAGAAACATACATACATGCACACAGTCAGACACAGAGACATACATACACGCACACAGTCAGACACAGAGACATACACACAGAAACATACACAGTCAGACACAGAGACATACACACACACAGAGACATACACAGTCAGACACAGAGACATACACAGTCAGACACAGAGACATACACACAGAAACATACATACATGCACACAGTCAGACACAGAGACATACATACATGCACACAGTCAGACACAGAGACATACACACAGAGACATACACAGTCAGACACAGAGACATACACACAGAGACATACACAGTCAGACACAGAGACATACACACAGAGACATACACAGTCAGACACAGAGACATACATACAGAGACATACACAGTCAGACACAGAGACATACATACATGCACACAGTCAGACACAGAGACATACATACATGCACACAGTCAGACACAGAGACATACACACAGAGACATACACAGTCAGACACAGAGACATACACACAGAAACATACATACATGCACACAGTCAGACACAGAGACATACACAGTCAGACACAGAGACATACACAGTCAGACACAGAGACATTCACACAGTCACAGAGACATACACAGTCAGACACAGAGACATACACAGTCAGACACAGAGACATACACACAGTCAGTCTTGTCACTCGAGGAACCCTCACCCAAGCACAGTGATGTTGCCAGGTCCAACTAGTTTACTGAGCTCTTGGTTAACAAAGACAGTAGCAACTGTTGGAGGGAGAATGAATAGCAACACACCTTGATGTCCCAGTTCACCACCCTGTGGCCTGTCAGTCTGCCATCATACTGGTGGTTAGGAGACAGGTCCACACAGATCTGACTCTTGAAGGCCTGAGACAAATACAAGTGTTTTAATCACAGCGTTACTACCCGTTGTTGCTACAGCGTTACTACCCGTTGTTGCTCCAGCGTTACTACCCGTTGTTACTACAGCGTTACTACCCGTTGTTACTACAACGTTACTACCCGTTGTTACTACAGCGTTACTACCCGTTGTTACTACAGCGTTACTACCCGTTGTTACTACAGCATTACTACCCGTTGTTGCTACAGCGTTACTACCCGTTGTTGCTACAGCGTTACTACCCGTTGTTACTACAGCGTTACTACCCGTTGTTACTACAGCATTACTACCCGTTGTTGCTACAGCGGTACTACCCGTTGTTGCTACAGCGTTACTACCCGTTGTTACTACAGCATTAGTACCCGTTGTTGCTACAGCATTACTACCCGTTGTTACTACAGCGTTACTACCCGTTGTTACTACAGCATTACCACTCGTTGTTGCTCCAGCGTTACTTACTACCTGTTGTTACTACAGCATTACTACCTGTTGTTACTACAGCGTTACTACCTGTTTTTAGTACATTGTAACTATGTAACTTTGTAACTGTGTTCTGGGAGGAGCCTGTGTCTGGGAGGAGCCTGTGAGTGAGCCACCCACCTGAGGAGTGTAGTAGAGCAGGAGTTTACTGTTGAGGTCCGACAGCTCTCCATCTGCCTTGAACAGGGACACATGGTTGGGGCCTGGGAGGGAGGGAGGGTTACAAGGTTACTATAAATAGTTTGTTGGGTGTGTGTAGAAACCTGCAGAATGTATGGCCCTAGTGTGTATGGCCTAGCTAGTGTGTGTACAGTGTGTACTGTATACAATGTTTGGTCCCCCTGTAAATAAAACGACTAACTAGTAGGGTAGACAGATGTAGAAGAGGGTAGAAGACAACAACTGGAGTCTGGCCAGTAGGCCTTAAACCATGTGGAACTGACCACCAAGTCACAGCCTTGTGTGGGTGGGAAGAGGGGTGCTTATATGATTGATGCTGTATAATGATGTGATATTCTATGTGAAAGCAGCAGCACTTTTTAATGTTCAGACCAATTACCCCTCAGGACAATAAAGTAAGTCCTAATCCTACCAGCAGTGTCTAGGGCCTTGGTGTGTGTGTGTACCAGCAGTGTATCGGGCCTTGGTGTGTGTGTGTACCAGCAGTGTCTAGGTCCTTGGTGTGTGTGTGTGTACCAGCAGTGTCTAGGGTCTTAGTGTGTGTGTGTGTGTGTGTGTGTGTGTGTGTGTGTGTGTGTATCAGCAGTGTCTAGGGGCCTTGTGTGTGTGTGTGTGTGTGTATCAGCAGTGTCTAGGGCCTTGGTGTGTGTGTGTGTGTGTGTGTGTGTGTGTGTGTGTGTGTGTGTGTGTGTGTACCAGCAGTGTCTAGGGCCTTGTGTGTGTGTGTGTGTACCAGCAGTGTCTAGGGCCTTGGTGTGTGTGTGTACCAGCAGTGTCTAGGGCCTTGTGTGTGTGTGTGTACCAGCAATGTCTAGGGCCTTGGTGTGTGTGTGTGTGCCAGCAGTGTCTAGGGCCTTGGTGTGTGTGTGTGTATCAGCAGTGTCTAGGGCCTTGGTGTGTGTGTGTACCAGCAGTGTCTAGGGCCTGTGTGTGTGTGTGTGTACCAGCAGTGTCTAGGGTGTGTGTGTGTGTGTGTGTGTGTACCAGCAGTGTCTAGGGCCTTGGTGTGTGTGTGTGTACCAGCAGTGTCTAGGGCCTTGGTGTGTGTGTACCAGCAGTGTCTAGGGCCTTGGTGTGTGTGTGTGTACCAGCAGTGTCTAGGGCCTTGGTGTGTGTGTGTACCAGCAGTGTATAGGGCCTTGGTGTGTGTGTGTACCAGCAGTGTCTAGGTCCTTGGTGTGTGTGTGTGTACCAGCAGTGTCTAGGGTCTTAGTGTGTGTGTGTGTGTGTGTACCAGCAGTGTCTAGGGCCTTGGTGTGTGTGTGTGTGTGTGTGTGTACCAGCAGTGTCTAGGGCCTTGTGTGTGTGTGTGTACCAGCAGTGTCTAGGGCCTTGGTTTGTGTGTGTACCAGCAGTGTCTAGGGCCTTGGTGTGTGTGTACCAGCAGTGTATAGGGCCTTGGTGTGTGTGTACCAGCAGTGTATAGGGCCTTGGTGTGTGTGTGTACCAGCAGTGTATAGGGCCTTGGTGTGTGTGTGTACCAGCAGTGTATAGGGCCTTGGTGTGTGTGTGTACCAGCAGTGTATAGGGCCTTGGTGTGTGTGTACCAGCAGTGTATAGGGCCTTGGTTTGTGTGTGTACCAGCAGTGTCTAGGGCCTTGGTTTGTGTGTGTACCAGCAGTGTCTAGGGCCTTGGTTTGTGTGTGTACCAGCAGTGTCTAGGGCCTTGGTGTGTGTGTACCAGCAGTGTATAGGGCCTTGGTGTGTGTGTACCAGCAGTGTATAGGGCCTTGCTGTGTGTGTGTGTACCAGCAGTGTCTAGGGCCTTGGTGTGTGTGTGTGTACCAGCAGTGTATAGGGCCTTGGTGTGTGTGTGTACCAGCAGTGTATAGGGCCTTGGTGTGTGTGTGTACCAGCAGTGTATAGGGCCTTGGTGTGCGCTGGCTGCAGGGCCTCATGACAGATGAAGGCGGTCCCCAGGAGCCCGTCCAGTGAGGTGGGCGTGCCCCACTCCGTATCCTGCAGCCCGGCGGGGATGGTGTGGACGGGAGCATCACGCAGGGGCCCAGGCCCCCAGCGGCCTGCCGCAAAGGAGGCTGGGAAGGACTGGGAGCGGGTGATGGGGGGAGCGTGGGCGGGGAAGCCCATCTCTGCTGGGTGGAGGGAGGGGGGAGGCAGGGTGGGGGAGGTGGTGGTGGTAGTGGTACGGTGGCCTGCTGAGCCAATACAACAGGAGGTGAAAGGCTACAGGGGGAGGGAGTAGGAAGGGAGGAGGGAGGGAGTAGGGAGTGAATAAGAAAGGAGGGTGTAGGGAGGGAGGATAAAGTTAGACAAGATAGTCGTGTTAGTCGACGTACCGACAAGAGACGTACCGACAAGAGACGTACCGACAAGAGACGTACCGACAAGAGACAACAACAACAACCCCTCTCCACTCCTATGGTAGGTCTTCAACACAGAAATAATTCAGCATAACAACAACATTCCAAATGCAAACTTTAGAAGTCAGGATGGCTAATGCAGCCGTAATGGACCCAGGATGGCTAATGGACCCAGGATGGTTAATGGACCCAGGATGGTTAATGCAGCCGTAATGGACCCAGGATGGCTAATGCAGCCGTAATGGACCCAGGTTGGCTAATGGACCCAGGATGACTAATGCAGCCATAGTGGACCCAGGATGGCTAATGGACCCAGGATGGCTAATGGACCCAGGATGGCTAATGGACCCAGGATGGCTAATGCAGCCGTAATGGACCCAGGATGGCTAATGGACCCAGGATGGCTAATGGACCCAGGATGGTTAATGCAGCCGTAATGGACCCAGGATGGCTAATGCAGCCGTAATGGACCCAGGTTGGCTAATGGACCCAGGATGACTAATGCAGCCATAGTGGACCCAGGATGGTTAATGCAGCCGTAATGGACCCAGGATGGCTAATGGACCCAGGATGGCTAATGCAGCCGTAATGGACCCAGGATGGCTAATGGACCCAGGATGGCTAATGCGTAATGCCGTAATGGACCCAGGATGGCTAATGCAGCCGTAATGGACCCAGGATGGCTAATGGACCCAGGATGGCTAATGCAGCCGTAATGGACCCAGGATGGCTAATGGACCCAGGATGGCTAATGCGGCCGTAATGGACCCAGGATGGCTAATGGACCCAGGATGGCTAATGCGGCCGTAATGGACCCAGCAAGACCTAAGGTTTCAACAGTTACCATGAAAACAGAACAGATGTAAAATGTTTTTTTTTAAATGTAATCAAACAACAAGAGACAACTGATGATCATAAACAATTGTCTTTCCATTTTCTGTGTCTGTCTTTGGCACTTTGCTCTCAGCCTTTGTCCTAATTCAGACATATTTTGTCCTAATCCAGACATATTTTTCATTCCCAATTTAGTAATGTCCTTCACCCCATTGTCTCAGTCTCTCACCTCATTGAGCGAGGGGAATCGGAGCTGGGCTGTCTTGCGCTGTTCTCCATCGATGTAGATGGTGACCAGATTCTGACCGAAAGGACGGCGGCCGGGAATATGGACTATATCCACAGAGTGCTGTGGGGAGAAGAGAGAGAGCGAGAGGAAGAGAGAGGGAGGAGAGCGAGAGGAAGAGAGAGGGAGGAGAGAGAGGGAGGAGAGCGAGAGGGAGAAGAGTGAGAGGAGGAGAGAGAGGGAGGAGGAGAGAGCGAGAGGAGGAAGAGAGAGAGCGAGAAGAGAGAGAGCAGGAGAGAGGGAGGAGGAGAGAGCGAGAGGAGGAAGAGAGAAAGCGAGAAGAGAGAGTGAGCGACAGGGTGGAGGAGAGGGTGGAGGAGAGAGCGAGAAGAAGAAGAGAGAGAGCGAGAGAGAATAGAAAATAGTCTTTACTCAATATATTGCAGGTAAAATATGACTTCTATGCAAGGTATGCCTGCTAGATTATTGTGCTTTCTCCAGAATCTAGAAACATGAGTGTGTCTTGAACTAGTTAAACATCCATTATTAAACAGTCCCTGACGATGATCATTCATTAGAGTAACAACACAGCTGTAGTGAACAGATGGCACAGCAGCTAACTGGCTGATCCCAGCTTACATCAGGCCTGTCAGATAAGATGGGGAAACAACTCCGTAATTGAGAGGCTGTGTCTAGATCTCTGATTGCATCCTGAATGGAGTAGTGGTCTGGGAGTAGTGGCCTGAGGAAACACACTTAATGTGCTGTGAAAAGTGTTACGAAATGTCATGTCATGTTTTAAATTGTATATAACTGTCTTCATGTTGCTCGACCCCAGGAAGAGTAGCTGCTGCCTTGGAAGGAACTAATGGGGATCCATAATAAACCCCAGGAAGAGTAGCTGCTGCCTTGGCAGGAACTAATGAGGATCCATAATAAACCCCAGGAAGAGTAGCTGCTGCCTTGGCAGGAACTAATGGGGATCCATAATAAACCCCAGGAAGAGTAGCTGCTGCCTTGGCAGGAACTAATGGGGATCCATAATAAACCCCAGGAAGAGTAGCTGCTGCCTTGGCAGGAACTAATGAGGATCCATAATAAACCCCAGGAAGAGTAGCTGCTGCCTTGGCAGGAACTAATGGGGATCCATAATAAACCCCAGGAAGAGTAGCTGCTGCCTTGGCAGGAACTAATGGGGATCCTTAATAAACCCCAGGAAGAGTAGCTGCTGCCTTGGCAGGAACTAATGGGGATCCTTAATAAACCCCAGGAAGAGTAGCTGCTGCCTTGGAAGGAACTAATGGGGATCCATAATAAACCCCAGGAAGAGTAGCTGCTGCCTTGGCAGGAACTAATGGGGATCCATAATAAACCCCAGGAAGAGTAGCTGCTGCCTTGGCAGGAACTAATGGGGATCCATAATAAACCCCAGGAAGAGTAGCTGCTGCCTTGGCAGGAACTAATGAGGATCCATAATAAACCCCAGGAAGAGTAGCTGCTGCCTTGGCAGGAACTAATGGGGATCCTTAATAAACCACCAGGAAGAGTAGCTGCTGCCTTGGCAGGAACTAACGAGGATCCATAATAAACCCCAGGAAGAGTAGCTGCTGCCTTGGCAGGAACTAATGAGGATCCATAATAAACCCCAGGAAGAGTAGCTGCTGCATTGGCAGGAACTAATGGGGATCCTTAATAAACCCCAGGAAGAGTAGCTGCTGCCTTGGCAGGAACTAATGAGGATCCATAATAAACCCCAGGAAGAGTAGCTGCTGCCTTGGCAGGAACTAATGGGGATCCATAATAAACCCCAGGAAGAGTAGCTGCTGCCTTGGCAGGAACTAATGAGGATCCATAATAAACCCCAGGAAGAGTAGCTGCTGCCTTGGCAGGAACTAATGAGGATCCATAATAAACCCCAGGAAGAGTAGCTGCTGCCTTGGCAGGAACTAATAAGGATCCATAATAAACCCCAGGAAGAGTAGCTGCTGCCTTGGCAGGAACTAATGAGGATCCTTAATAAACCCCAGGAAGAGTAGCTGCTGCCTTGGCAGGAACTAATGAGGATCCATAATAAACCCCAGGAAGAGTAGCTGCTGCCTTGGCAGGAACTAATGGGGATCCATAATAAACCCCAGGAAGAGTAGCTGCTGCCTTGGCAGGAACTAATGAGGATCCATAATAAACCCCAGGAAGAGTAGCTGCTGCCTTGGCAGGAACTAATGGGGATCCATAATAAACCCCAGGAAGAGTAGCTGCTGCCTTGGCAGGAACTAATGGGGATCCTTAATAAACCCCAGGAAGAGTAGCTGCTGCCTTGGCAGGAACTAATGGGGATCCTTAATAAACCCCAGGAAGAGTAGCTGCTGCCTTGAAGGAACTAATGGGGATCCATAATAAACCCCAGGAAGAGTAGCTGCTGCCTTGGCAGGAACTAATGGGGATCCATAATAAACCCCAGGAAGAGTAGCTGCTGCCTTGGCAGGAACTAATGAGGATCCATAATAAACCCCAGGAAGAGTAGCTGCTGCCTTGGCAGGAACTAATGGGGATCCATAATAAACCCCAGGAAGAGTAGCTGCTGCCTTGGCAGGAACTAATGAGGATCCATAATAAACCCCAGGAAGAGTAGCTGCTGCCTTGGCAGGAACTAATGGGGATCCATAATAAACCCCAGGAAGAGTAGCTGCTGCCTTGGCAGGAACTAATGGGGATCCTTAATAAACCCCAGGAAGAGTAGCTGCTGCCTTGGCAGGAACTAATGGGGATCCTTAATAAACCCCAGGAAGAGTAGCTGCTGCCTTGGCAGGAACTAATGGGGATCCATAATAAACCCCAGGAAGAGTAGCTGCTGCCTTGGCAGGAACTAATGGGGATCCATAATAAACCCCAGGAAGAGTAGCTGCTGCCTTGGCAGGAACTAATGGGGATCCATAATAAACCCCAGGAAGAGTAGCTGCTGCCTTGGCAGGAACTAATGAGGATCCATAATAAACCCCAGGAAGAGTAGCTGCTGCCTTGGCAGGAACTAATGGGGCCTTAATAAACCCCAGGAAGAGTAGCTGCTGCCTTGGCAGGAACTAACGAGGATCCATAATAAACCCCAGGAAGAGTAGCTGCTGCCTTGGCAGGAACTAATGAGGATCCATAATAAACCCCAGGAAGAGTAGCTGCTGCATTGGCAGGAACTAATGGGGATCCTTAATAAACCCCAGGAAGAGTAGCTGCTGCCTTGGCAGGAACTAATGAGGATCCATAATAAACCCCAGGAAGAGTAGCTGCTGCATTGGCAGGAACTAATGGGGATCCTTAATAAACCCCAGGAAGAGTAGCTGCTGCCTTGGCAGGAACTAATGAGGATCCATAATAAACCCCAGGAAGAGTAGCTGCTGCCTTGGCAGGAACTAATGGGGATCCATAATAAACCCCAGGAAGAGTAGCTGCTGCCTTGGCAGGAACTAATAAGGATCCATAATAAACCCCAGGAAGAGTAGCTGCTGCCTTGGCAGGAACTAATGGTGATCCATAATAAACCCAAATGGCACCCTATTCTCTATATAGTGCACTACATTTAACCCTGGTCAAACCTAGTGCACTGTATAGGGAATAGGGTGAAATTTGGTCCCCATCCTCTGTCCCTATATCTCTGTGTCTATCTTACCCAGCAGCAGTCTGTTAGAGGGTGTTCTGGCAGGGACACGACCATGTAGTCTTTCTTAGTGCAGACAGCCACCACCAACACTCCCTCCATGGTGAAGAAAGCCTCTAAACCTGTACCACCGGCTGTCAACAGGCTAAGCACCAAGGAGACAGGAAACACATCAATAACTGCCCCCTTGGGGGATCAATAAAGCATTGAATGGAATTGAATCTGATCCAACTGATGACTGGTGGCAATATTAAGTTACTCTGCCTGTTACATACTTTTAAATCATATTGCTTTCAACGAGGGCTGTGGCGGTCATGACATTTTGCCAGACGGTTGTTGTCATGCAAAAGCCTGCTGGTCTCACGGTAATTGACCGGTAATGAACATATAAACACACGTCTTTGGAACATCTAATAATACATCTATGTAATAGACACCATCACAATAAATAGAGGATTTATTCAGGTCTAAAGAAACATTATGATGTGAATAAAATGGATTTCAGAAGAACAGAATATGAGTTACGCTATGTTATCTGGCTGTGCTCTGTGACATAGACTATAGGCCAGTTCCTTTAGCTGACAAGATATGCCTATAAGTCCGAACAATAGAGCCCTGAGTACCAGGCCATTAGGACCTGATGGAGGGACAACAGAGCCCTGAGTACCAGGCCATTAGGACCTGATGGAGGGACAATAGAGCCCTGAGTACCAGGCCATTAGGACCCGATGGAGTGACAACAGAGCCCTGAGTACAAGGCCACTAGGACCTGATGGGGGAACAATAGAGCCCTGAGTACCAGGCCATTAGGACCTGATGGAGGGACAATAGAGCCCTGAGTACCAGGCCATTAGGACCTGATGGGGGTACAATAGAGCCCTGAGTACCAGGCCATTAGGACCTGATGGAGTGACCGTAGAGCCCTGAGTACCAGGCCATTAGGACCTGATGGAGTGCCAATAGAGCCCTGAGTACCAGGCCATTAGGACCTGATGGGGGTACAATAGAGCCCTGAGTACCAGGCCATTAGGACCTGATGGAGTGACCGTAGAGCCCTGAGTACCAGGCCATTAGGACCTGATGGAGTGCCAATAGAGCCCTGAGTACCAGGCCATTAGGACCTGATGGAGGGACAACAGAGCCCTGAGTACCAGGCCATTAGGACCTGATGGTCGTTAGTGGGTAGGGTGCTAACAAAGCATGACCATAGTGCATGAGAGGAGATTACCGTGACTCAACAGTCACGTGGAATTTTACTGCGTTCATGACTCATGACTGCCAGTGTGGCAGTAATATCGTCACCGCAACATCCCATATTGAAAACAGAGACGTGGGGGGATTTTCTCCCTCATTGGGCCAGCACCGGCTCTCTTATTGGGCCAGTACCGACTTGCTCATTGGGCCAGCACCGACTCGCTCATTGGGCCAGCACCGGCTCGCTCATTGGGCCAGCACACATCAAGCAGTAGTGTGGTCTTAGGTGTATCCCCATCTCTCCAGTCTGGTACCTGTACAGCTGTTTCCTGCGGGGGCCTTTGCCCATACCCCGTGTTGCAGCCCCTGGTGCCCCAGCAGACGGGCGGGTGCTGGGCGTGGAGAACTCTGAGTGGTATTGTGGGAAGTCCATGTTGAGACAGAGCCAGGCGTGGAAGGAAAACCCACTGCCTGCCCAGCGCTGGACCGTGGGCACCATGATCCCTGCCAGGGGGTGGGTCAGGTCAAAATACTGCAGGGCGCTGTTCCTCCCTACCCTGGCCGCCATCGCCGCCAGCACCCGGATGATGCGGGCGCAGTAAGGGTGTGTCCCTGTCCTCTTCCCTGCCAACACGTCCTGCCCCTGGTAAGGGAGAGAATTTTATCTAAGGGTGGTCATGTGCTGTATATAGGGTGCTATCTAGACAGAGGGGTGCTATCTGGACAGAGGGGTACTATCTGGACGGATGGGTGATATCTGGACGGATGGGTGATATCTGGACGGATGGTGTGAAATCTGGTTGGAGGGGTGAAATCTGGACGGAGGGGTGATATCTGGACGGATGGGTGATATCTGGACGGAGGGGTGAAATCTGGACGGAGGGGTTATATCTGGACGGAGGGGTGAAATCTGGACGGAGGGGTGATATCTGGACAGAGGGGTGATATCTGGACGGAGGGGTATATCTGGACGGAGGGGTGAAATCTGGACGGAGGGGTTATATGTGGACGGAGGGGTGATATCTGGACGGAGGGGTGATATCTGGACGGAGGGGTGATATCTACTATCTGGACGGAGGGGTACTATCTGGATGGAGGGGTGATATCTGGACGGAGGGGTACTATCTGGACGGAGGGGTGATATCTGGACGGATGGGTGCTATCTGTACAGACGGGTGATATCTGGACGGAGGGGTGATATCTGGACGGATCTGGGGGTTATATCTGGACGGAGGGGTTATATCTGGACGGAGGGGTGATATCTGGACGGAGGGGTGATATCTGGACGGAGGGGTGATATCTGGACGGAGGGGTGATATCTGGACAGAGGGGTTATATCTGGACAGAGGGGTGAAATCTGGACGGAGGGGTTATATCTGGACGGAGGGGTTATATCTGGACGGAGGGGTGATATCTGGACGGAGGGGTGATATCTGGACGGAGGATGATATCTGGACGGAGGGGTTATATCTGGACGGAGGGGTGATATCTGGACGGAGGGGTTATATCTGGACGGAGGGGTTATATCTGGACGGAGGGGTTATATCTGGACGGAGGGGTGATATCTGGACGGAGGGGTGATATCTGGACGGAGGGGTGATATCTGGACAGAGGGGTTATATCTGGACGGAGGGGTTATATCTGGACGGAGGGGTTATATCTGGACGGAGGGGTTATATCTGGACGGAGGGGTGATATTTGGACAGAGGGGTGAAATCTGGGTTAATTGTTAAGGTTGGTTATGTAGATGCTTCTATGTACAATGCCAAAATAAATTCCTTGTAACTTTTGTTGCATGGCAATAAGGTTCTGATTCTGAATGGTTTTACAGCGCCTTCTGTAAATATTGGGACAGTGAAGCACTTTTCTTTTGAAATCAAACAATGACTGAGGTTAAAGTGAGTACTGTCGTCTTTAATTTGAGGGTATTTTCATCCATTATGGGTAAACCGTTTAGAAATTACAGCCCTTTTTAATACATAGTCCCCCCATTTTAGGAGACCAAAAGTATTGGGTCAAATTGACTTCTATGTGTATTAAAGCAGTCAGAAGTTTAATATTTGGTCCCATTTTCACACAATGACTACAGTCTATCAAGCTGGTGACTGTACAAACTTGTTGGATGTATTTGCTGTTAATCTGAAACACAACAAAAACTATTTTGTGCCCAATAGAAATGAATGGTAAATAATGTGTTGAGTCATTTTTATTGTAAATAAGAATAGAATGTTCCTTAACATTTTATATCATACCCCCAAGACATGCTAACCTCTCACCATTACAATAACAGGGGAGGTTAGTATTTTATATCATACCCCCAAGACATGCTAACCTCTCACCATTACAATAACAGGCGAGGTTAGTATTTTATATCATAACCCCAAGACATGCTAACCTCTCACCATTACAATAACAGGGAGGTTAGTATTTTATATCATACCCCAAGACATGCTAACCTCTCACCATTACAATAACAGGGAGGTTAGTATTTTATATCATAACCCCAAGACATGCTAACCTCTCACCATTACAATAACAGGCGAGGTTAGTATTTTATATCATAACCCCCCAAGACATGCTAACCTCTCACCATTACAATAACAGGGAGGTTAGTATTTTATATCATAACCCCAAGACATGCTAACCTCTCACCATTACAATAACAGGGAGGTTAGTATTTTATATCATACCCCAAGACATGCTAACCTCTCACCATTACAATAACAGGGAGGTTAGTATTTTATATCATAACCCCAAGACATGCTAACCTCTCACCATTACAATAACAGGGAGGTTAGTATTTTATATCATAACCCCAAGACATGCTAACCTCTCACCATTACAATAACAGGGAGGTTAGTATTTTATATCATAACCCCCAAGACATGCTAACCTCTCACCATTACAATAACAGGGAGGTTAGTATTTTATATCATAACCCCAAGACATGCTAACCTCTCACCATTACAATAACAGGGAGGTTAGTATTTTATATCATACCACCAAGACATGCTAACCTGTCACCATTACAATAACAGGGGAGGTTAGTATTTTATATCATACCACCAAGACATGCTAACCTGTCACCATTACAATAACAGGGAGGTTAGTATTTTATATCATAACCCCCAAGACATGCTAACCTCTCACCATTACAATAACAGGGAGGTTAGTATTTTATATCATAACCCCCAAGACATGCTAACCTCTCACCATTACAATAACAGGGAGGTTAGTATTTTATATCATACCACCAAGACATGCTAACCTGTCACCATTACAATAACAGGGAGGTTAGTATTTTATATCATACCACCAAGACATGCTAACCTGTCACCATTACAATAACAGGGGAGGTTAGTATTTTATATCATACCACCAAGACATGCTAACCTGTCACCATTACAATAACAGGGGAGGTTAGTATTTTGGGTGGGGGTATGATATTTGGAGTATAAAGCCCAATTATTATTATTTTAAATGCTTCACTGTCCCAATAATTACGGAGGGCACTGTAAATGACTCTGTAAATGACTCTGTAAATGACTCTGTAAATGACTCTGTAAATGACTCTGTAAATTGCACTGTAGATTACACAAATTAAAGCATTACAGAGCATCATTTTGAAATCAAATACCTGGTCGAGGGGTCGGAGCAGCCTCAACAGAGACTTCAGCTCAGCAGGCCTCAGACAGAGAGACCCCATATCCTGTAACATCCCCAGGAGGCAATCGGCACACTGGCGGTCCAGTCTCTGTGGCTGGGAGAGGACATGGAGCACAGCCCCCACCAGGCCGGCCTCCACAGCCACCGTACGGCAGGCCAGGGAGCCCCCGCAGACCGCAGCCAACCACTGGGCTACCAGGAGCTGCAGGTCCCTCTGGGGGGCCAGGTCAGGCAGCCACTGTAGGAGGAGGAGGAGGGGCTGGTCGTTACTGACACCCAGGTGATGGGTGTGGGCGTGTTCCCCTTCCACCGCCTAGTGGAGAGAAGGAGAGGGAGAGAAAAGAGGAAGGCAATGAGAGAGGAGTGAGAGAGTCAGAGGTTTTTGTGGAAGTCCAAATATATCTAACCCACAGAACGATGACAAATAAAGGACTAATGGCCTTCATGACAACATGACATTCTCTCCCTTTACACTCTACATTAGTATCCCTTTAACCAGATGAAGTGAGGAAGTGTCGATCTGCTCACCATGTTCATGAGTTCCTGCAGCAGGCGTTTAGTGGGCTGACCCTGACTCTTCAGCACGTCAAACAGCTGGGAGTAGCCAATCCTCTCCTTGAAAACCTCCTGGAGGGAGAAGAACACAGAGACACAAATATAGACAGGCCAGTAATGTACAGAGACACAAATATAGACAGGCCAGTAATGTACAGAGACACAAATATAGACAGGCCAGTAATGTACAGAGACACAAATATAGACAGGGCCAGTAATGTACAGAGACACAAATATAGACAGGCCAGTAATGTACAGAGACACAAATATAGACAGGCCAGTAATGTACAGAGACACAAATATAGACAGGCCAGTAATGTACAGAGACACAAATATAGACAGGCCAGTAATGTACAGAGACACAAATATAGACAGGCCAGTAATGTACAGAGACACAAATATGCTTCCCAAACGGCAACCTATTCTCTATATAGAACCCTGTGGGCCCTGGTCAAAAGCAGTGCACTATACAGGGAATAGGTTGCCATTTGGGACAGAGATGGAATGAAAGAACTTCCTCCCTGGCAAAGAGCCACACAACAGACAGGAGGATAATGAGACTGTCTAAACAAGAATGAAAACAGTGTCAAGCCTTATCCGGCTCTTTTTCTGTTCTGATAACGTGTGTGTGTGTGTGTGTCAGACAGAGGAAGATGGTACTAGAACTATGATTGTGTGATGAAGAGCCTTGCCTAAGACCTGAAGACTGTGTAATCTCCCTGAAATGCTGCCTAAGCTTCAACTGGGAGAGCTAATGTAGTCTGGATGACCAGGGTTCAATACCCAGCGGGCCACACTAGTTGTAGAAATCCTTACCTTGGCAGAAGGGGAGTTACTCATGATGGATGTGAGGACTCCGAGGGCATGGACTGTAATGCAGTCGGAACCTTTCTCCAAAACCTACACAGTCAGGGGGACATAATAATATGTGACACCGCAGACTTAACATACAGTATTGTACAGGTGACACCCCACACCAACTCAAGGGGACATATATACATGAAAACACACACAGGGAAAAGACAGAAGTTACCATAACAACTGGGTCAATCAATGACAGGTGTTGACATGCAGAACCCAAACCATCACACAACTAATAAGATTGTAAAAGTCTTCTGACACACAAGCAAAACCCATTGTTACACAATAACCGAGCGCTGCAAAGGACACAGAGCCACTGCTGCCACCATCACACATCTACAACCACAAGACATTGTGAAAGATACCAAACCAGCAGACATGCAGGAGGACGATCCCAACAGGAGCCTTGAGACAGTGAGGTGATACATGCTTGGAGAGATGAGGACACACACACAATCTGACCTACTGATGACAGCAGGACACTCAGCCTCTATTAGAGAATATAGTGTGTAAGAAGAGAGAGAGGCTCATATCCACCCGCAATAACACACTGGACGACTGAACTACCCAGCTACACACCATTACACTCGTTATATTCTAAAACCAGACATGTTTGACAGAATCTGGAAACCGTATGTGGACCATCTTAGAGAATGTTCTCTATAGTGGCCGTTTTGTTTCTGTCGGTGAATGTCAGTTTGTTTTAGATTTTTTTTAAATCCCTCAGTGTTTTGTTCCTGGATCCCTCTGTGAGAATGAATGTATTTAGATTTGGGGGGTGGAGAGGGGGCTGTATACTTGACTGAGTTCTGTAGAAAAACCAACTAATGGTCAACAACAAAAAAGAAAAGAGAGAGCTACTAGTCAAGTACACAGATCATCCTACCCTCCATCTCTCTGAGCTCTTTAAACAGGATGCCTCTTTACCAGGAAGTCTGGCCAGTCGCCCTCATTTGTAGATTATGCCGGTAGTGCAATTATACTATGTAGCTATAGACTGAGGTGGGTGGAGGTGGTGAGAAGGGAGGAGAAGAGGGAGAGGAAAGAGCATGAGAGAATGAAAGAGAGGGCAAGACAGAGAGAGATAAAGAGAGGAGGAGAGAGAGAGAAGAGGCTGAGTTTTCTGCTGACAGTCAGACCTATTTCAACATGATCGTGGAGGGAAAGTACCTGGTCTACTTCCATCTCTGTGTCCGTGAGCAAACGTGTGGTGAGGTCACACACCCCCTCACGCTCCGACCTACACCTTTTACTGTGATAGAGCTACAGGACAGGACACACAAACGGACAGACAGAGACAATGTCAACTCAGAGAGGACCATGTTTGGCTCTCCACTGTGGCAGCACCTGCTGCAGTATGGACACACCTGCTGCAGTATGGACACACCTGCTGCACTATGGACACACCTGCTGCAGGATGGACACACCTGCTGCAGTATGGACACACCTGCTGCAGTATGGACACACCTGCTGCACTATGGACACACCTGCTGCACTATGGACACACCTGCTGCAGTATGGACACACCTGCTGCAGTATGGACACACCTGCTGCAGTATGGACACTGCAGTATGGACACACCTGCTGCAGTATGGACACACCTTGATAACCACTGACATTTGACAGACAGACAGACAGACAGACAGACAGACAGACAGACAGACAGACAGACAGACAGACAGACAGACAGACAGACAGACAGACAGAAAGTGAGAGAGAGAGAAAGAAAGAGAGAAAGAAAGAGAGAGAGAAAGAAAGAAAGGACAGACCTTGCTGTTCTGGATGAGTCGGAGGATGTGTTCGAAGCAGTTGTTGTTGAGGAAGATGGCCTGCAGCACCGGTCTGTCTGAACACTGCAGGATCTCAGGCACTGAAGCTGTTGAGGACAATACGACTCATCATCAACAACACCATAAATAACTTGTCACATTTACAACAATAATAAATAACTGGCCTTCAGAGATAAACCTTCATATAGAAGAGAGATGTCTCATGTTTTGACTGTCAGACAGTCTGAGGGCCAGTCTGAGGGCCAGTCTGTGGGCCAGTCTGAGGGCCAGTCTGACGGCCAGTCTGAGGGCCAGTCTGAGGGCCAGTCTGAGGGCCAGTCTGAGGGCCAGTCTGAGGGCCAGTCTGAGGGCCAGTCTGAGGGCCAGTCTGTGGGCCAGTCTGAGGGCCAGTCTGAGGGCCAGTCTGAGGGCCAATCTGAGGGCCAGTCTGACGGCCAGTCTGAGGGCCAGTCTGAGGGCCAGTCTGTTGGTGCTATCATGCCAACTCCCTGTCACTCATTATCATGCCATGTTTGGCTTGAGAAGGACAGCAATGAAGTTGGCCCCAGATATGGAACAGATATAGAAGACAAGATTCCTGTATGTTCTACCTGGAAGTAATACATATTGCAGCAAACACGCATCCAAGATTCATAGAAGATTCTT
This sequence comes from Oncorhynchus tshawytscha, assembly GCF_018296145.1. NCBI lineage: Eukaryota > Metazoa > Chordata > Actinopteri > Salmoniformes > Salmonidae > Oncorhynchus > Oncorhynchus tshawytscha. The sequence goes on from NW_024609519.1 coordinate 164,462, forward strand.
GTAACATCTCAATCAATCAAATGTATTTATAAAGCCCTTTTAACACCAGCCGCTGTCACATCAGCTGATATGGGTGGTTAACATTGAGACACAACAGATATGCTGCATGTATTATATTAAAATGTAAGGGGGAACATGTCAGCTAAGCCTTCGGAGGTCTCACATACACATTTCAATACCTTGCATACCACTGTCTGACGTCCTGCAACATGACACTTACTGAAGAAAGAAGAAAAGTCTACCGCAAGCAGGGGGAGGAGAGGAGGAAGAGGAAGAGAGGAGGAGAGGGGTAGAGGAGGAGAGGAAGATGAGGAGGGGAGGAGAGGAGGAGAGGAGGAAGAGGAAAGGAAGAGAGGAGGAGAGGGGTAGAGGAGGAGAGGAAGAGGAGGATGAGGAAGAGAGGAGGAGAGGAAGAGGAGGATGAGGAAGAGAGGAGGGGAGAAGAGGAGGAAAGGAGGAAGAGATGAGGGGAGGGGGAGAAAGAGGGAAAGAATAAGGAGAGGAGGAGGATGAGGAAGAGGAAGAGGAAGAGGAAGAGGAAGAGGAAGAGGAGGAATGACTCAGTAACAGCAGTGAATCTATTTTGTTATTAAGTGGCGATCCCTCAACAATCATTCTCATGATAGCACATTGGTAGTAGTCAGTGACAAATATCAAAGCTGTGCCACCAGAGACTCTGGGTTCGAGCCCAGGCTCTGTCGCAGCTGGCCGCGACCGGGAGGTCTGTGGGGCACGCTGACCAGGTGTACAGTGTTTCCTCCGACACATTGGTGCGGCTGGCTTCCGGGTTGGATGCGCGCTGTGTTAAAGAAGCAGTGCGACTTGGTTGGGTTGTGTTTCGGAGGACGCATGGCTCTCGACCTTTGTCTCTCCCGAGCCCGTACGGGAGTTGTAGCGATGAGACAAGATAGTAACTACTAACAATTGGATACCACGAAGAAAAAAAACTATACGGAAAGCATTTATTTTTGTAGAGGTTACATTGTCAGAACATACACTTTCTTATAATATTCATAGATCACTCTTATAATTCCTATCTATGTAGGAAATTCATCACAATCATATAATGAATTGTTTATGTCATATAAGGGATATACCCTATATTATACAAAAATATGTGGACACCCCTTCAAATTAGTGGATTCGGCTATTTCAGCCCCACCTGTTGGTGACAGGTGAATAACATTGAGCACACAGCCATGCAATCTCCATAGACGGCAGGTAGACGGCAGGTAGCCTATTGGACTAGTAACCGAAAGGTTGCAAGATCGAATCCCTGAGCTGACAAGGTCTGTGTCAGTCTGCCAGTAGAATGGCCTTACTGAAGAGCTCAGATATACTTTCATAACATTGAGCACACAGCCATGCAATCTCCATAGACGGCAGGTAGCCTAGTGGTTAGAGCATTGGACTAGTAACCGAAAGGTTGCTAGATCGAATCCCTGAGCTGACAAGGTAAACCTCTGTCATTCTGCCACTAGATTGGCTATTACTGAAGAGCTCAGTTACTTTCAACGTGGCACTGTCATAGAATGCCACCTTTCCAACAATGTCTGCCCTGCTAGTAGAGGTGCTAGTAGAGGTCCAAATAGAGGTGCAAATGTCTGCCCTGCTAGTGCTGCCCCGGTCCAATAGAAGTGCAAATGTCTGCCCTGCTAGTGCTGCCCCGGTCCAATAGAAGTGCAAATGTCTGCCCTGCTAGTGCTGCCCAGGTCCAATAGAAGTGCAAATGTCTGCCCTGCTAGTGCTGCCCCGGTCCAATAGAAGTGCAAATGTCTGCCCTGCTAGTGCTGCCCCGGTCCAATAGAGGTGCAAATGTCTGCCATGCTAGTGCTGCCCGGTCCAATAGAAGTGCAAATGTCTGCCCTGCTAGTGCTGCCCCGGTCCAATAGAAGTGCAAATGTCTGCCCTGCTAGTGCTGCCCCGGTCCAATAGAAGTGCAAATGTCTGCCTGCTAGTGCTGCCCCGGTCCAATAGAGGTGCAAATGTCTGCCATGCTAGTGCTGCCCCGGTCCAATAGAAGTGCAAATGTCTGCCCTGCTAGTGCTGCCCCGGTCCAATAGAAGTGCAAATGTCTGCCCTGCTAGTGCTGCCCCGGTCCAATAGAAGTGCAAATGTTTGCCTTGCTAGTGCTGCCCCGGTCCAATAGAGGTGCAAATGTCTGCCTTGCTAGTGCTTCCCCGGTCCAATAGAAGTGCAAATGTTTGGGAGCAACACTGGCTCAGCCATGAAATGGTAGGACACATAAGCCAACAGAACGGGACCACCGAGTGCTGAAGCACACAGCGTGTAAAAATCGTCTGTCCTCGGTTGCAACACTCACTACCGAGTTCCAAACTGCCTCTGGAAGCAATGTCAGCACAAAAACTGTTCATCGGGAGCTTCATGAAATGGGTTTCCATGGCCGGGCAGCCGCACACAAGCCTAAGATCACCATGTGCAATGCCAAGCGTGGGCTGGAGTGGTGTAAAGCTCGCCACCATTGGACTCTGGAGCAGTGAAAACACGTTCTCTGGAGCGATGAATCACTCTTCACCATCTGGCAGTCCCAGATTCGTCAATCGGTTTGTCAGATACCAGGAGAACCCTACCTGCCCCAATGCACAGAGCCAACTGTAAAGTTTGGTGGAGGAGGAACAATGGTCTGAGGCTGTCATTCATGGTTCGGGCTAGGCCCCTTAGTTCCAGTGAAAGGAAAACGTAATGCTACAGCATACAATAAATGTAAATAGATGTTTGTCTATGGAGATTGCATGGCTGTCAGCGAATCTGGGAATCTTTGTGGCTGAAATAGCCTAATCCACTAACTGAAAGGGGTGTCCACATACTTTTGTCCATATAGTGTATAAGACAAAACGTACTAAATCTTACCAGTTACTTAATTAGATTTCTGTACTAATAATCTTCTTCTGTCATAGAAGATTGTTATTTGTTTTTCATGGTTGTTTTCCATATGGGGCATGATGGCAGCGTAGCCTAGTGGTTAGAGCGTTGGACTAGTAACCGGAAGGTTGCAAGTTCAAACCCCCGAGCTGACAAGGTACAAATCTGTCGTTCTGCCCCTGAACAGGCAGTTAACCCACTGTTCCTAGGCCATCATTGAAAATAAGAATTTGTTCTTAACTGACTTGCCTAGTTAAATAAAGGTAAAATAAAATAAATAAAGTGGGACCAGACTAATATTTGGGGAGTGTATTTTGGATGATGAGGCCTCTTACTCAGCATGTGACTCTGGAGAGTGATGAGGTGTTCCTCCCAGCTCTGCCCGTCCTCCTGCTCGTTCCCTAACCCTGGAGGCCGGTTCCAGTTCAGGACCTGGAAGTATCAGAAACAGTTGCATACCTCCATTAACTCAAACACTAATGCCATGCTAACCACACTCTTACCCTCCACCAGACCACGCTTCAATTGATAGAAAAGAGCAGACACTTACAGCTGTCCCACCAAGATCAAGCTACTACAGCCACTACTGCTGCTGCTACTACAGCCACTGCTGCTGCTGCTACTACAGCCACTGCTGCTGCTACTGCTGCTTCTACTACTGCTGCTGCTGCTACTACTACAGCCACTGCTGCTGCTACTACTACAGCCACTGCTGCTGCTGCTACTACAGCCACTGCTGCTGCTACTACAGCCACTGCTGCTGCTACTACAGCCACTGCTGCTGCTACTACTACAGCCACTGCTGCTGCTACTGCTGCTACTACAGCCACTGCTGCTACTACTACAGCCACTGCTGCTGCTGCTACTACAGCCACTGCTGCTGCTACTACAGCCACTGCTGCTACTACTACTACAGCCACTGCTGCTGCTGCTGCTGCTACTACAGCCACTGCTGCTACTACTACTACAGCCACTGCTGCTGCTACTACTACAGCCACTGCTGCTGCTACTACTACAGCCACTGCTGCTACTACTACAGCCACTGCTGCTGCTACTACTACAGCCACTGCTGCTGCTGCTACTGCTGCTGCTACTACAGCCACTGCTGCTACTACAGCCACTGCTGCTGCTACTACTACAGCCACTGCTGCTGCTGCTACAGCCACTGCTGCTGCTACTACTACAGCCACTGCTGCTGCTACTACAGCCACTGCTGCTGCTGCTACTACAGCCACTGCTGCTGCTACTGCTGCTGCTGCTACTACAGCCACTGCTGCTGCTACTGCTGCTGCTGCTGCTACTACTACAGCCACTGCTGCTACTACAGCCACTGCTGCTGCTGCTACTACAGCCACTGCTGCTACTACAGCCACTGCTGCTACTACAGCCACTGCTGCTACTGCTACTACAGCCACTGCTGCTACTACTACTACTACAGCCACTGCTGCTACTACTACTACAGCCACTGCTGCTGCTACTACTACAGCCACTGCTGCTGCTGCTACTACAGCCACTGCTGCTGCTGCTACTACAGCCACTGCTGCTACTACTACTACAGCCAGCCACTGCTGCTGCTACTACAGCCACTGCTGCTACAGCCACTGCTACTACAGCCACTGCTGCTACTACTACTACAGCCACTGCTGCTACTACTACTACAGCCACTGCTGCTGCTACAGCCACTGCTGCTGCTACTACTACAGCCACTGCTGCTGCCACTACTACAGCCACTGCTGCTGCTACTACAGCCACTGCTGCTACTACAGCCACTGCTGCTACTACTACTACAGCCACTGCTGCTACTGCTACTAGCCAGCTACTACAGCCACTGCTGCTGCTACTACAGCCACTGCTGCTGCTACTGCTACTACAGCCACTGCTGCTGCTGCTACTACAGCCACTGCTGCTACTGCTACTACAGCCACTGCTGCTGCTACAGCCACTGCTGCTGCTACAGCCACTGCTGCTACTACTACTACAGCCACTGCTGCTGCTACTACAGCCACTGCTGCTGCTGCTGCTACAGCCACTGCTGCTGCTACAGCCACTGCTGCTGCTACTACAGCCACTGCTGCTACTACAGCCACTGCTGCTACTACAGCCACTGCTGCTACTACAGCCACTGCTGCTACTACTGCTACTACAGCCACTGCTGCTGCTGCTACTACAGCCACTGCTGCTGCTGCTACTACAGCCACTGCTGCTGCTACTACTACAGCCACTGCTGCTGCTACAGCCACTGCTGCTGCTGCTGCTACAGCCACTGCTGCTGCTGCTGCTACTACAGCCACTGCTGCTGCTACTACTACAGCCACTGCTACTACTACAGCCACTGCTACTACTACAGCCACTGCTGCTGCTACTACTACAGCCACTGCTGCTACTACTACTACTACAGCCACTGCTGCTACTACTACTACAGCCACTGCTGCTGCTACTACTACAGCCACTGCTGCTGCTGCTACTACAGCCACTGCTGCTGCTGCTACTACAGCCACTGCTGCTGCTACTACTACAGCCACTGCTGCTGCTACTACAGCTGCTGCTGCTGCTACTACAGCCACTGCTGCTACTACTACTACAGCCACTGCTGCTACTACTACTACAGCCACTGCTGCTGCTACAGCCACTGCTGCTGCTACTACTACAGCCACTGCTGCTGCTACTACTACAGCCACTGCTGCTACTACTACTACAGCCACTGCTGCTGCTGCTACTACAGCCACTGCTGCTGCTGCTACTACAGCCACTGCTGCTGCTGCTACTACAGCCACTGCTGCTGCTACTACAGCCACTGCTGCTGCTACTACTACAGCCACTACTGCTGCTACTACAGCCACTGCTGCTGCTACTACAGCCACTGCTGCTACTGCTGCTACAGCCACTGCTGCTGCTACTACTACAGCCACTACTGCTGCTACTACAGCCACTGCTGCTGCTACTACAGCCACTGCTGCTACTGCTACTACAGCCACTGCTGCTACTGCTACTACAGCCACTGCTGCTGCTGCTACTACAGCCACTGCTGCTACTGCAGCCACTGCTGCTACTGCTACTACAGCCACTGCTGCTACTGCTACTACAGCCACTGCTGCTACTACAGCCACTGCTGCTACTGCTACTACAGCCACTGCTGCTACTGCTACTACAGCCACTGCTGCTGCTGCTACTACAGCCACTGCTGCTACTACAGCCACTGCTGCTGCCAGCCACTGCTGCTACTACAGCCACTGCTGCTACTGCTACTACAGCCACTGCTGCTACTACAGCCACTGCTACAGCCACAGCCACTGCTGCTACTACAGCCACTACTACAGCCACTGCTGCTACTACTACTACAGCCACTGCTGCTGCTACTACAGCCACTGCTGCTGCTGCTACTACAGCCACTGCTGCTACTACTACTACAGCCACTGCTGCTACTACTACTACAGCCACTGCTGCTACAGCCACTGCTGCTGCTACTACAGCCACTGCTGCTGCTGCTACTACAGCCACTGCTGCTACTACTACTACAGCCACTGCTGCTGCTGCTACTACAGCCACTGCTGCTGCTGCTACTACAGCCACTGCTGCTGCTACTACAGCCACTGCTGCTGCTACTACAGCCACTGCTGCTGCTAGCCACAGCCACTGCTGCTGCTGCTACTACAGCCACTGCTGCTGCTACTACAGCCACTGCTGCTGCTACTACAGCCACTGCTGCTGCTACTACAGCCACTGCTACAGCTGCTGCTACTACAGCCACTGCTGCTGCTACTACTACAGCCACTGCTGCTGCTGCTACTACAGCCTGCTACTACAGCCACTGCTGCTGCTACTACAGCCAGCCACTGCTACTACAGCCACTGCTACTACTACAGCCACTGCTGCTACTACAGCCACTGCTGCTGCTGCTACTACAGCCACTGCTGCTGCTACTACTACAGCCACTGCTACTACAGCCACTGCTACTACTACAGCCACTGCTGCTACTACTACTACAGCCACTGCTACTACTACAGCCACTGCTGCTACTACTACAGCCACTGCTGCTACTACTACTACAGCCACTGCTGCTACTACTACTACAGCCACTGCTGCTACTACAGCCACTGCTGCTGCTACTACAGCCACTGCTGCTGCTACTACAGCCACTGCTACTACTACAGCCACTTCTGCTACTACTATTACAGCCACTGCTGCTGCTACTGCCACTGCTGCTACAGCCACTGCTGCTGCTGCTACTACTACAGCCACTGCTGCTGCTACTACAGCCACTGCTGCTACTACTGCCACTGCTGCTACAGCCACTGCTGCTGCTGCTACTACTACAGCCACTGCTGCTGCTACTACAGCCACTGCTGCTGCTACTACAGCCACTGCTACTACTACAGCCACTTCTGCTACTACTACTACAGCCACTGCTGCTGCTACTGCTGCTACTACTACAGCCACTGCTGATACCACTTCTACTACTGCTGCTACTACAGCCACTGCTGCTACTACTACAGCCACTGCTGCTGCTGCTACTACTACAGCCACTGCTGATACCACTTCTACTACTGCTGCTACTACTACAGCCACTGTTGCTACAGCCACTGCTGATACCACTACTACTACTTCTCCTACTGCTGTTACTCCTACTACTACTACTACTACTACTACTACTACTACTACTATCCCTGCTGCTGCTCCTCCTACTGCTGTTACTCCTACTAATACTACTACTACTACTACTATCCCTGCTGCTGCTCCTCCTACTGCTGTTGCTACTACCTGGAAGTAGCCATCCAACACGGTCCTGATCTCCAGCCGGCGCTCTGCAGGACTACTGGAGTGGAGGGTATGCACCATTGCAGTCAGGCACTGCAGGGTCAGCCGTAGCAGCGTGGGGTCCTTGGGGTTGGAGGAGGTCCGGAGGCACCAGGCTCGGAGTACAGAAAGAAGGTCCTCCACAGACTGCAGGGTGATGGAGAGCAGGCCGTTCTTCTGGAATGCATAGATACCATACATATGAGTTAACACACACACACACACACACAATTCTGAAGAGAGGTACAGTAGGAGTGCTTTACCTTGCTGCCACTGATGACAGCCCCTTGGAGATGGACCAATCGGAGAGCGAGGTCCTCTGGGATCTGCTGGCTGTCCTGCAGGCTGTCTGTGAACCAACGACACATTGATGATTGTTGTTTTGACAGGCTGTCTGTGAACCACATATTGATGGTTGGTGTTTTGATGACATGGTAATCTAGCCTGAGCATCAGTCTGTACCATCATGCCAACTCCTTGTCGCTCACTGTCATACTAAAAGGTTAGGCTTGACAATGAGCAATGGAGTTGACAAGAGCACTTACAGATCTGAGACCAGGCTACAGAAGGAGACAACAGGCCTGGGACCAGGCTACAGAAGGAGACAACAGATTTGGGACCAGGCTAATGGCAATATATTGTACAGTCGTGGCCAAAAGTTTTGAGAATGACACAAATATTAATTTTCACAAAGTTTGCTGCTTCAGTTTGTATGATGGCAATTTGCATATACTCCAGAATGTTATGAAGAGTGATCAGATGAATTGCAATTAATGGCAAAGTCCCTCTTTGCCATGCAAATGAACAGAATGCCAAAAAAAGGATTTCCACTGCATTTCAGCCCTGCCACAAAAGGACCCAGACCTTAATCCCATTGAGAACTTGTGGTCAATCCTCAAGAGGCGGGTGGACAAACGAACAACCCACAAATTCTGACAAACTCCAAGCATTGATTATGCAAGAATGGGCTGCCATCAGTCAGGATGTGGCCCAGAAGTTAATTGACAGCATGCCAGGGCGGATTGCAGAGGTCTTGAAAAAGAAGGGTCAACACTGCAAATATTGACTCTTTGCATCAACTTCATGTAATTGTCAATAAAAGCCTTTGACACTTATGAAATGCTTATAATTATACTTCAGTATTCCATAGTAACATCTGACAAAAATATCTAAAGACACTGAAGCAGCAAACGTTGTGGAAAGGAATATTTGTGTCATTCTCAAAACGTTTGGCCACGACTGTACAAGACAGAATGCACAGCCAGTACACTGTGATGTCATAAAGAGATGTGGAAATCCAAGGCACACTGGGACAGCATTGAGAAATAGCAGGATGTGGGTTGAGCCCTCGTTAGGCAAGGTTATGTATCAAGACAATGGAGATGCCATAAGCCTTAGTAATAGGTCCAACAACAGCTAGCAGTATTATACACACCAGAGGCTGAGCCCACTGGGCTCTGGTCAAAAGCACTGCACTATTTAGGGAATACGGTGCCCACTGGGCTCTGGTCAAAAGCACTGCACTATTTAGGGAATATGGTGCCCACTGGGCTCTGGTCAAAAGCACTGCACTATTTAGGGAATACGGTGCCCACTGGGCTCTGGTCAAAAGCACTGCACTATTTAGGGAATATGGTGCCCACTGGGCTCTGGTCAAAAGCACTGCACTATTTAGGGAATACGGTGCCCACTGGGCTCTGGTCAAAAGCACTGCACTATTTAGGGAATACAGTGCCCACTGGGCTCCGGTCATAAGCACTGCACTATTTAGGGAATACAGTGCCCACTGGGCTCTGGTCAAAAGCACTGCACTATATAGGGAATACAGTGCCCACTGGGCTCTGGTCAAAAGCACTGCACTATATAGGGAATACAGTGCCCACTGGGCTCTGGTCAAAAGCACTGCACTATATAGGGAATACAGTACCCACTGGGCTCTGATCAAAAGCACTGCACTATATAGGGAATACAGTGCCCACTGGGCTCTGGTCAAAAGCACTGCACTATATAGGGAATACAGTGCCCACTGGGCTCTGGTCAAAAGCACTGCACTATATAGGGAATACAGTGCCCACTGGGCTCTGGTCAAAAGCACTGCACTATATAGGGAATACAGTGCCCACTGGGCTCTGATCAAAAGCACTGCACTATATAGGGAATACAGTGCCCACTGGGCTCTGGTCAAAAGCACTGCACTATATAGGGAATACAGTGCCCACTGGGCTCTGGTCAAAAGCACTGCACTATATAGTGAATACAGTGCCCACTGGGATGCAGCTCAACCACTTCCCTCTCTCAATAGCATGGTGTTAACAGTCATGTCGAGCTTTCTGTAATCTACAGACTCAACTTGTCCAGACAGGTTTCCCACATGGTTTACAGATTAGCTCCGTGCTAATCAAAGGACACTAGCAACAGAAGCGTTTAATAAACTAAGATCCCAGTGAGAGAACACTGCTAATTAGAAAATAACATCATTCAATTTAGATCAAGACAGAACATATCGACTGGACTCTTGCCCACTGTGTTTCTCCAAAGGGAGAAAAGTACATTTTGAGCAGCCTAAAGGAAAGCTGTATATTACTGGAACAGGAGAACAGGCTAGTATAAAGGTAGTCTGAGTAGTTATATATACAGAGATATATATGAATAGACGTAGTTAATACACAGAGATATATATGAATAGAGGTAGTTATATATACAGAGATATATATGAATAGACATAGTTATATATACAGAGATATATATGAATAGACGTAGTTATATATACAGAGATATATATGAATAGAGGTAGTTAATACAGAGATATATATGAATAGACGTAGTTATATATACAGAGATATATATGAATAGACGTAGTTATATATACAGAGATATATATGAATAGACGTAGTTATATATACAGAGATATATATGAATAGAGGTAGTTAATACAGAGATATATATGAATAGACGTAGTTAATACAGAGATATATATGAATAGACGTAGTTAATATACAGAGATATATATGAATAGACGTAGTTAATACACAGAGATATATATGAATAGACGTAGTTAATACAGAGATATATATGAATAGAGGTAGTTAATACAGAGATATATATGAATAGACGTAGTTAATATACAGAGATATATATGAATAGACATAGTTATATATACAGAGATATATATGAATAGACGTAGTTAATATACAGAGATATATATGAATAGACGTAGTTAATATACAGAGATATATATGAATAGAGGTAGTTAATACAGAGAGATATATATGAATAGACGTAGTTAATACAGAGATATATATGAATAGACGTAGTTATATATACAGAGATATATATGAATAGACATAGTTAATACACAGAGATATATATGAATAGACGTAGTTAATATAGAGATATATATGAATAGACGTAGTTATATATACAGAGATATATATGAATAGACATAGTTAATACACAGAGATATATATGAATAGACGTAGTTATATATACAGAGATATATATGAATTAGAGGTAGTTAATATATACAGAGATATATATGAATAGACGTAGTTAATACACAGAGATATATATGAATAGAGGGGTGCTGAATGAAGTGGGACTCAGTGGAAGCTGTTTTGAGGAAGGAGTAGTACAATTGGGACCATAGGCTGTAAGAGAGAAGTTACTCAGGATAGTGTGTTGTAGGAGGGAGGCCTGAGTGAGTGAGTGAGTGAGTGAGGTGCCTCACCATGGAATAGAGCAGGCAGCTCCTCTGTTAAGGGGAGAGGGGAGAACTTATACTTGCTCCTCTCCACCATGCTCACCTCCTCCCTAAAAAAAACACACACACACATATTTACAGCAGGCCTACAGACTTGGCCTCCGTACCAAAAAGCATCCTATTCTCCATGTAGTTCCCCACAGGGCTCTGGTCTAAAGTAGTGCACTAAATAGGGAGTAGGGTGCCATTTGGGATGCACCCTTAAGGAGACAGAGATAAGAGCTGTTGCAGCAACACCGTCATCCACTACAGATGAACATGCAGAGATAAGGCCTTGGGTTGGGTTTAAACAGTCTGCCCTCGACATGGTCCTTCACCACACACACAAAGACACAGACATACTGACACACACAGTCCAACGGGCAGTCTCCACCCAGCTTCAAAACACACACAGTCCAACGGGCAGTCTCCACCCAGCTTCAAAACACACACAGTTCAACAGGTGGTCTCCACCCAGCTTCAAAACACACACAGTTCAACAGGCAGTCTCCACCCAGCTTCAAAACACACACAGTTCAACAGGTGGTCTCCACCCAGCTTCAAAACACACACAGTTCAACAGGCGGTCTCCACCCAGCTTCAAAACACACACAGTTCAACAGTGGTCTCCACCCAGCTTCAAAACACACACAGTTCAACAGGCGGTCTCCACCCAGCTTCAAAACACACACAGTCCAACAGGCGGTCACCACCCAGTTTCAAAACACACACAGTCCAACAGGCGGTCTCCACCTAGCTTCAAAACACACACAGTCCAACGGGCAGTCTCCACCCAGCTTCAAAACACACACAGTCCAACGGGCGGTCTCCACCCAGCTTCAAAACACACACAGTCCAACGGGCGGTCTCCACCCAGCTTTATCAAAACACACACAGTCCAACGGGCGGTCTCCACCCAGCTTCAAAACACACACAGTCCAACAGGCGGTCTCAACCCAGCTTCAAAACACACACAGTCCAACAGTCTGTCTCCACCCAGCTTCAAAACACACACAGTCCAACAGTCTGTCTCCACCCAGCTTCAAAACACACACAGTACAACAGGCGGTCTCCACCCAGCTTCAAAACACACACAGTCCAACGGGCGGTCTCCACCCAGCTTTAAAACACACACAGTCCAACGGGCGGTCTCCACCCAGCTTTAAAACACACACAGTCCAACAGTCGGTCTCCACCCAGCTTCAAAACACACACAGTCCAACAGTCTGTCTCCACCCAGCTTCAAAACACACACAGTCCAACAGTCTGTCTCCACCCAGCTTCAAAACACACACAGTACAACAGGCGGTCTCCACCCAGCTTCAAAACACACACAGTCCAACAGTCTGTCTCCACCCAGCTTCAAAACATGGGTAGGGGGCGCACGTACGTACACACGGACGTACACACGGACGTACACACGGACGTACACACGCACGTACACACGCACGTACACACGCACGTACACACGCACGTACACACGGACGTACACACGGACGTACACACAGACGTACACACGGACGTACACACGGACGTACACACGCACGTACACACGGACGTACACACGGACGTACACACGGACGTACACACGGACATACACAAGGACGTACACACCGACGTACACACGGACGTACACACGGACGTACACGTACACACGGACGTACACACGGACGTACACACGGACGTACACACGGACGTACACACGGACGTAGACACGGACGTACACACGCACCCTGTCAGGCGTCTCCTCCATGTATTATAAGGGTCAAAGAGACTCTCCAACAGCATTAGGCCATACTGAATCACTGTCTGGAGGGACGACTGATCCGCAGGCTGCTTCTTCAGCTGAAACACATACACACACACACACACACACACACACACACACACACACACACACACACACACACACACACACACACACACACACACACACACACACACACACACACACACACACACACATATTTACTTGACCTTGAGTGGGCTTTCAAAACAAAGACATCTCAGAGCAAATAATAACAAACACAGCTACACACTTTTACTAAATACACATTCCTCTTTATGACACTCTTCACTTCTAAATACACATTCCTCTTTATGACACTCTTCACTTCTAAATACACATTCCTCTTTATGACACTCTTCACTTCTAAATACACATTCCTCTTTATGACACTCTTCACTTCTAAATACACATTCCTCTTTATGACACTCTTCACTTCTAAATAAACATTCCTCTTTATGACACTCTTCACTTCTAAATACACATTCCTCTTTATGACACTCTTCACTTCTAAATACACATTCCTCTTTATGACACTCTTCACTTCTAAATACACATTCCTCTTTATGACACTCTTCACTTCTAAATACACATTCCTATTTATGACACTCTTCACAAACAATACTGACAATATAGACACATTCCACAACACAATGCACAGGTCAGCCACACACCCACTCCTCTATTCTCAGGAAACCAGTTCTGTTTCTTTTAGGTGGAAAAATGTAATGTGGATTTATAGGATAGTATTCTTCTCGTCTCCACTGCATTCTCTGTCTCAATAGACAGTATATTTCATTCTGTCTCAATAGACAGTATATTATCATTCTGTCTCAATAGACGGTATATTATCATTCTGTCTCAATAGACGGTATATTATCATTCTGTCTCAATAGACGGTATATATTATCATTCTGTCTCAATAGACGGTATATTATCATTCTGTCTCAATAGACGGTATATTATCATTCTGTCTCAATAGACGGTATATTATCATTCTGTCTCAATAGACGGTATATTATCATTCTGTCTCAATAGACGGTATATTATCATTCTGTCTCAATAGACGGTATATTATCATTCTGTCTCAATAGACGGTATATTATCATTCTGTCTCAATAGACGGTATATTATCATTCTGTCTCAATAGACGGTATATTATCATTCTGTCTCAATAGACGGTATATTATCATTCTGTCTCAATAGACGGTATATTATCATTCTGTCTCAATAGACGGTATATTATCATTCTGTCTCAATAGACGGTATATTATCATTCTGTCTCAATAGACGGTATATTATCATTCTGTCTCAATAGACGGTATATTATCATTCTGTCTCAATAGACGGTATATTATCATTCTGTCTCAATAGACGGTATATTATCATTCTGTCTCAATAGACAGTATATTATCATTCTGTCTCAATAGACGGTATATTATCATTCTGTCTCAATAGACGGTATATTATCATTCTGTCTCAATAGACGGTATATTATCATTCTGTCTCAATAGACGGTATATTATCATTCTGTCTCAATAGACAGTATATTATCATTCTGTCTCAATAGACAGTATATTATCATTCTGTCTCAATAGACGGTATATTATCATTCTGTCTCAATAGACAGTATATTATCATTCTGTCTCAATAGACAGTATATTATCATTCTGTCTCAATAGACGGTATATTATCATTCTGTCTCAATAGACAGTATATTATCATTCTGTCTCAATAGACAGTATATTATCATTCTGGCTCAATAGACAGTATATTATCATTCTGGCTCAATAGACAGTATATTATCATTCTGGCTCAATAGACAGTATATTATCATTCTGGCTCAATAGACAGTATATTATCATTCTGGCTCAATAGACAGTATATTATCATTCTGGCTCAATAGACAGTATATTATCATTCTGGCTCAATAGACAGTATATTATCATTCTGGCTCAATAGACAGTATATTATCATGCTGGCTCAATAGACAGTATATTATCATTCTGGCTCAATAGACAGTATATTATCATTCTGGCTCAATAGACAGTATATTATCATTCTGGCTCAATAGACAGTATATTATCATTCTGGCTCAAAAGTAAAAGTATATTAATCTAGAGTATGAATGAGTGATATTGTATAGTTTGCAGATCCTCCATTGTTGAAAATTACTAATGTGTAACTTAAGTGTGTGTGTGTGTATATGAGGTTCATCTAGGATTGTGTCTTACCTGAGTCAAGCAGAAGTTTAACAGTTTAATGGTCTCGAAGACAAAGCCTGGGGTCTTCTCTGGGTCAATGTTTTCCATATTCCTGAAGAACAGAGAGACTCAGATCATTAAATTGTCACCAATCTTTTTCTGATCTCACTGTCATCTAGCATGAGCTTCTAGCAGATTTTTCTCATGTTATCTAGCATGAGCTTCTAGCAGATCTTTTCATGTTTTCTAGCATCAGCTTCTAGCAGATCTTTTCATGTTTTCTAGCATCAGCTTCTAGCAGATTTGTTCTTGTTATCTAGCATCAGTCATGGGTAGAAATGATGGGCAGAGTCATTCAACAAAGGGGTGAACTGAGGGTCATAGAACATATAAGGTCTACCTGCAGACGATAATGAAGAACTTAATAAGCAGCAGGGGTGCAGGGTGGTGCCCCCAGAGAGGTGCAGGGTGCTGTTGTTACTGTCGCCCCCAGAGAGGTGCAGGGTGCTGTTGTTACTGTCGCCCCCAGAGGGGTGCAGGGTGCTGTTGTTACTGTCGCCCCCAGAGAGGTGCAGGGTGCTGTTGTTACTGTCGCCCCCAGAGAGGTGCAGGGTGCTGTTGTTACTGTCGCCCCCAGAGAGGTGCAGGGTGCTGTTGTTACTGTCGCCCCCAGAGGGGTGCAGGGTGCTGTTGTTACTGTCGCCCCCAGAGGGGTGCAGGGTGCTGTTACTGTCGCCCCCAGAGGGGTGCCCCAGCCCCCAGGGGTGCAGGGTGCTGTTGTTACTGTCGCCCCCAGAGAGGAGCAGGGTGCTGTTGTTACTGTCGCCCCCAGAGAGGTGAATGGCACTGTGTGATAGCTGGTCACTGAAGAACACCAGTATGTCCCTGGGTATGAGGGGAACCTCCGTAATATAGTTCTCCAGCCTGAGAATGTAGGAAAGAGGGAGGGGAAGAGGAAGGGGAGAAGAGGGAAGAGGAGGAAGAGGAGAGGGAAGAGGGAGAGAGGAAAGGGAGAGGAAGGGGAGGAGAGGGAAAAGAGGGAGGGGAGAAGAAGGGAAGAGGAGGAAGAGGAGAGGGAAGAGGGA
Source organism: Oncorhynchus tshawytscha (assembly GCF_018296145.1). Taxonomy (NCBI): domain Eukaryota; kingdom Metazoa; phylum Chordata; class Actinopteri; order Salmoniformes; family Salmonidae; genus Oncorhynchus; species Oncorhynchus tshawytscha. Next base: position 180,953 of record NW_024609519.1, read on the forward strand.
GAGAGAGGGAAAGGGAGAGGAAGGGGAGGAGAGAAAAGAGGGAGGGGAGAAGAGGGAAGAGAGGAAGAGGAGAGGAGAAGAGGGAGAGAGAGGGAAGAGGGAGAGGAAGGGGAGGAGGGAAGAGAAGGGAAGAGGAGGGAGAGAAAGGGGAGGAGGGAGAGGGAGAGAAAAGAGGGGAGGGAAGAGGGGAGAGAGGGGAAGAGGAGAGGGAGGGGAAGAGAAAGAGAGAGAGGGAGGAAAGAGGGAGGGGAGAGGGGGAAGAGAAAGGGGAGGAGAGAGGGAGAGAGGGAAGAGGGGAGGGGGAGGGGAGAAAGGGGGAGGGGAGAGGAAAGAGGGAGGGGAGAGGGAAGAAAGGGGGAGAGAGGGGAGAGGAAAAGGGGGGAGAGGGGAGAGGGAAGAGAAAGAGGAGAGGGGAGAGGAAAGAGGAGGGGAGAGAGAGGGGAGGGAGAGGGAGAGGAGAGAGGAGGGAGAGAGGAGAGGGGGAGGAAAGAGGGGAAAAGAGAGAGGGGAGAGGAAAGAGGGAGGGGAGAGGGAAGAGAAAGGGGAGAGAGAGGGGGAAGAGGGAGGGGAGAGGGAAGAGGGAGAGAAAGGGGAGGAGAGGGGAGAGAAAAGAGGAGGGAGGGAAAGAGGGGGAGAGGGGGAGAAAAGGGAGGAGAGGGGAGAGGGGAGAAGAGGGGGAGAGGGAGGGGGGAGGGAAGAAAGGGGAGAGAAAGAGGGGAGGGGAGAGAAGAAAGGAAGAGGGAAGAGAGGGAGGGGAGAAGAGGGAAGAGAGGGAGGAAGAGGGGAGAGGGAGAGGGAAGAGAAAGGGAAAGGGGAGAAAGGGGGAGAGAGAGGGGGAGAGGAGGGGAGAGAAAGGGGAGAGAAAAGGGGAGAGGAAAGAGGAAAGGGGAGAGGGAAGAGAAAGGGGAGAAAAGAGAGGGGAGAGAAAGAGGGAGGGGAGAGGGAAGAGAGGGAGAGGAGGGGAGAGGAAGGGAAAGGGAAGAGGAGAGGGGAGAGGAAAAGAGGGGGGAGGGGGAAGAGAAAGGGGAGGGAGAGAAAAGGGAGAGGGGAGGAGAAAGGGGAGAGAAAGGGAGAAAGGGGGAGAGGGAAGGAAAGGGGAGAGAAAGGGGAGAGGGAGAGAGAAAGAGAGGGAGAGGAAGAGAAATGGAAGAGGGAGAAAGAGGGGGATGAGGGAGAGAGAAAGGGAGAGAGAAAAGAGGGAGGGAAGAGAAAGGGGAGGAAGAGGGGAGAGGGGAAAGGAGAGGGAAGGGAGAGAGAAAAGAGGGAGGGGGGAAAAGAGGGGAGGGGGGGGAGGGGGAGAGGGAGAGAAAGGGGAGAGAAAGGGAGAGGGGAGAGGGAAAGGGAGGGGGAGGGAAGAGAAAGGGGAGAGGGGAGGGGAGAGAGGGAGGGGAGAGGGAAGAGAAAGGAGAGAGAGAGGAAAGGGAGAGGGAGAGGGGAAGGGGAGAGAGAGAGGGAAAGAGGGAGGGGAGGGAAGGAAAGGGAGAGGAAAGAGGGGAGAGAAAAGAAAGGGGAGAGGAGAGAGAGGGGAGAGGAAAGAGAAAGGGGAGCAGGACGAGGAGAATGGGTCGGGGAGAACAGGTGGTGGAGAGGAGCGGAGTGGGGAAGAGGAAGGCGAGAGGAAGAAGAAGAGATGAGAGAGAGGATGGTGCTGTTTTACTACTTTACTATAAACATGTCAAAATTACACCTCTGGATTGGTAATAAGGTCAGAGTTCATCCAACTCAGTTGGACACAAACCACCTGTAGCCTACAGTATGCCTCCCTCAGCAGGGATTTGGTAACATATTGATGAATTAAAGAAAGAACCTGCCTGCACACTAATAATGCTCCTATAATGTGATGTGCATACAACAATGTGACTTTCAATGTTACTTTCAAAATGTCAATGAGGTTATCCCATCTGTGAAAGAGAGCCCTTCACTATGGACAAAATGTATATTTTATTGACATTTTTAAAGTGTAGATTACTGTGAAGTAATGTTATTTATTTTCTATTTCAGCTCAACCTGCACTTTCTATCATCTCCTAACATGTCCTGTTGTTTTAGCATGGCTCATTATGTTGCCTAATTAGTGGGTGTGGCTAATTGGTGGGTGTGGCTAATTGGCACGTGGTCCTGAGATGTGTAATCAGGGCCTGTGTTTCCCTGAAGGCGTTTCCTGACTGTGTGGAAGAGACTGTGTTTGTTTTAGCCCCCAGACATGTGAATTTACTTTCCAAGTCTGCAGTTTATTTAAAATTAACTACTTTTCCAACTATCTCATTGCTCAGATCCACTTTTATGCCTTTTAGATCACAAGGTATCAGCCAGCTGGTCACACACCCTGTGATCAGTGCCCTGAGGATTCCCCTTGTTACAGATCTAGGATCTGGTCAAAAGTAGTACAGGGAATAGATTGCAATTTGGGACAAAGGGAATACATTTGAGCCAATCAGTCAACTCACCTGCGAGGCTCCAGTGACTGCACATAAACAAGCTTCTCAAAGGAAGCCACAAAAGCCTCCAGCCACTGCTGCAGGCAGCCCTCATCTTTCTGCAGGAGGGAGGAGGGGAAGAGAGACAGAGGATGAGTCTCCAGTCATACTGGCACAAGTCTGATCTGGGTTGATGTGATTGATGCTTCTCGGTACAACACCAAGGGAAATCCCTGGCAACATTTGTTGCATGGCAATAACATTTTCTGATTCTGAAGTCACACGTGCAGAACTAGTAAACACAACATGGGAAAAGCACAGTGCACGTGGACCAGTGCACGTTAACATTCCGTTTATAGGACTGGACCCTGTGGTTGATGTTTTCTGGTCACCGTGCGAACAGGTTGTCCTTATGCAGTGTGTTACACTCAGACTCTAAACAACAACGTGAGGGGGCTGACGTCTCTTGTTTTTGCAACAGGAAGTTACAGCAACCTTACGAAAGTGATGGCACATTCAGGAGCATATGAGATAATGCATTCAAGCCTTTTTTCTAAATAGTAGGCCTATGGCTGAAAAACACGACCACGAAAGGAACAAGCTATGCATTTATTTATAGGCCAAATAAATAAAACATTGGTTAAGTCATGTACATGATTTATGCACAAAGAATGTGGCTTCCTTTCATCATCAATCAACTTATCCATCCTTAACTCCATTAAATACTGTGCTTTAAATGGAAAGGGACAGGGTGACTGGCCTTCAACGATCACACAGGGACACGTATACAGAGTTCTACTGTAGGTTCTGTAACACAGGGACATGTATACAGAGTTCTACTGTAGGTTCTGTAACAGGGACATGTATACAGAGTTCTACTGTAGGTTCTGTAACACAGGGACATGTATACAGAGTTCTACTGTAGGTTCTATAACACAGGGACATGTATACAGAGTTCTACTGTAGGTTCTGTAACAGGGACATGTATACAGAGTTCTACTGTAGGTTCTGTAACAGGGACATGTATACAGAGTTCTACTGTAGGTTCTGTAACACAGGGACATGTATACAGAGTTCTACTGTAGGTTCTATAACACAGGAACATGTATACAGAGTTCTACTGTAGGTTCTATAACAGAGTTCTACAGGAACATGTATACAGAGTTCTACTGTAGGTTCTATAACACAGGAACATGTATACAGAGTTCTACTGTAGGTTCTATAACACAGGGACATGTATACAGAGTTCTACTGTAGGTTCTATAACACAGGGACATGTATACAGAGTTCTACTGTAGGTTCTGTAACAGGGACATGTATACAGAGTTCTACTGTAGGTTCTATAACACAGGGACATGTATACAGAGTTCTACTGTAGGTTTCTACAGAGTTCTAAGGTTCTGTAACAGGGACATGTATACAGAGTTCTACTGTAGGTTCTGTAAACAGGAACATGTATACAGAGTTCTACTGTAGGTTCTATAACACAGGGACATGTATACAGAGTTCTACTGTAGGTTCTATAACACAGGGACATGTATACAGAGTTCTACTGTAGGTTCTGTAACAGGGACATGTATACAGAGTTCTCTTAGGTTCTGCCATCATCAGAGTTCTACTAGGTTCTGTCAGGAACATCCTATCAGAGTTCTACTGTAGGTTCTAACAGGGACATTTCAGAGTTCCATCTCTAACACAGGGACATGTATACAGTTCTACTGGTCCCAGAACATGTATACAGAGTTCTACATAGCCTGTAGGTTCTATAACCAGGGACAGATCTGTTCCCAGGTTCTATAACACACAGAGCCTCTGTCTAGCCTGGTCCCAGAGGTTCTGTTTCTCATCTCTCACATAGGTTCTATAGCCTGGGGACATCTGTTTCCACTGTAGGTTCTCACATAGGGACCTCATCTAGGGACATGGTATACAGATCTGTAGGTTCATCTCTCAGGGACATAGCCTCTTCTAGCCTGGTCCCAGATCTGTTTCCCATCTCTCAGGTTCATAGCCTATACAGAGTTCTAGCCTGGTCCCAGATCTGAACATTTCTCAGGTTCTATAACACAGGGACACTCAGTTCTAGCCTGGTTCCCATGATCTGTTTCTCAGGTTCTGTAACAGGGACATGCCTCAGTTCTACCTGGTCCCAGATCTGTTTGTCTCTTTTCCTAACTCCATTGCTGTCATTGTCAAGTTCCACAGGACACGTTACAGAGTTCTACTGTAGGTTCTATAACAGGGACATGTATACAGAGTTCTACTGTAGGTTCTGTAACAGGGACATGTAAACAGAGTTCTACTGTAGGTTCTGTAACACAGGGACATGTATACTAGTTCTACTGTAGGTTCTGTCAGGAACATGTAAACAGAGTTCTACTGTAGGTTCTATAACACAGGGACAGTATACAGAGACTGTAGGTTCTGTAACAGGGACATGTATACAGAGTTCTACTGTAGGTTCTGTAACAGGAACATGTATACAGAGTCTACTGTAGGTTCTATAACACAGGGACACGTATACAGAGTTCTACTGTAGGTTCTATAACACAGGAACATGTATACAGAGTACTATCTACTATTGATGTCAGGTTCTAAACAACATGTATACAGAGTTCACCACACAGGAACATGTATACAGAGTTCTACTGTAGGTTCTGTAACACAGGAACCACAGAGTTCTACTGTAGGTTCTCTAACAGGGACATTGATTCACTAAATAAACTAGAGCACCACAGGGACAGTAGACTGTAGGTTCTATCAGGGACATGTATTGATGTTCTAAACAGGGACATGTATACAGAGCAGGTTCTGTAACACAGGAACATGTATACAGAGTTCTACTGTAGTTCTATAACACAGGAACATGTATACAGAGTTCTACTGTAGGTTCTATAACACAGGGACATGTATACAGAGTTCTACTAGGTTCTGTAACACATGTAAACAACTAGAGCACAGGGACAGTATACAGAGTTCTACTGAGGTTCTATCTACTAGCTCTTATCTGCCTCATCATAAACAACTATCAAGTCACACTACGTTTCCCATCTCTCACATAGCCTCATCTAGCCTGGTCCCAGATCTGTTTCCCATCTCTCACATAGCCTCTTCTAGCCTGGTCCCAGATCTGTTTCCCATCTCTCACATAGCCTCATCTAGCCTGGTCCCAGATCTGTTTGTGCTCTTTCCTACTCCATTGCTGTCATTGTCAAGCCAAGGAGTTGTGGCAAGCGAGCAGAAACAGACTGGAACCCAGGCTACTATTGACTAAACAACTAGAGCACCACAGAGAGACTGAGTACTATCTACTATTGATGTCACTAAACAACTAGAGCACCACAGAGAGACTGAGTACTATCTACTAATGATGTCACTAAACAACTAGAGCACCACAGAGAGACTGAGTACTATCTACTAATGATGTCACTAAACAACTAGAGCACCACAGAGAGACTGAGTACTATCTACTATTGATGTCACTAAACAACTAGAGCACCACAGAGAGACTGAGTACTATCTACTATTGATGTCACTAAACAACTAGAGCACCACACAGAGACTGAGTACTATCTACTATTGATGTCACTAAACAACTAGAGCACCACAGAGAGACTGAGGACTATCTACTAATGATGTCACTAAACAACTAGAGCACCACACAGAGACTGAGTACTATCTACTAATGATGTCACTAAACAACTAGAGCACCACAGAGAGACTGAGGACTATCTACTATTGCAGTGTGGCTCAGTATAAGCCTCCCTCACCCTATCAACATATCAATCTATCTTAGGAACATATGTTATCAGTCGTAGAGATAGAGGTCAGTGGTAACATTCATTGATGTGCAACTGACGTCTCACGTTCAAATCATCTAAGAACATCTAGTGATGGTGCACTGTGACAGAGACACTTTAAACCTAGTTTGCTAGCTCCATTACAGTCACACAGAGACATGCTACATCAGCTCAGCTTTCTACTAGGGAGAAAAGAAACAGCATGGTGTTGAAGTGAAGACCGACCCTGACTTCACACAGAGCCCAACGTTAGAGAGACGCAAAGCCTTCTTCACGTGAGAACGAGGAGTGTTATTTTCTTCCACACATCAGGCGGTGTGTGGAGTGAGGGACTACAGTTCCCACAAGGGCCAACCTGACTCATTACACCCAAACAACATCAGGTGGTGTGTGGAGTGAGGGACTACAGTTCCCACAAGGGCCAACCTGACTCATTACACCCAAACAACATCAGGTGGTGTGTGGAGTGAGGGACTACAGTTCCCACAAGGGCCAACCTGACTCATTACACCCAAACAACATCAGGTGGTGTGTGGGTGAGGGACTACAGTTCCCACAGGGCCAACCTGACTCATTACACCCAAACAACATCAATTACAGTTCCCACAGGCCAACCACATTACACCCAAACAACATCAGGTGGTGTGTGAGAGGGACTACTTCAACTGACTCATTACACCCAAACAACATCAGGTGGTTTAGTGAGGGACTACAGTTCCCACAAGGGCCAACCTGACTCATTACACCCAAACAACATCAGGCGGTGTTGATGAGGGCTTGCCAGCCTGACTCATTACACCCAAACAACATCAGGCGGTGTGTGGAGTGAGGGACTACAGTTCCCACAGGCCAACCTGACTCATTACACCCAAACAACATCAGGCGGTGTGTGGAGTGAGGGACTACAGTTCCCACAAGGGCCACCTGACTCATTACACCCAAACAACATCAGGCGGTGTGTGGAGTGAGGGACTACAGTTCCCACAAGGGCCAACCTGACTCATTACACCCAAACAACATCAGGCGGTGTGTGGAGTGAGGGACTACAGTTCCCAAAGGGCCAACCTGACTCATTACACCCAAACAACATCAGGCTGAGGGACTACAGGCCACAAGGGCCAACCTGACTCATTACACCCAAACAACATCACTGAGGGACTACAGAGGGCCAACCTGACTCATTACACCCAAACAACATCAGGTGGTGTGTGGAGTGAGGGACTACAGTTCCCACAAGGGCCAACCTGACTCATTACACCCAAACAACATCAGGCGGTGTGTGGAGTGAGGGACTACAGTTCTAGGGCCAACCTGACTCATTACACCCAAACAACATCAGGCGGTGTGTGGAGTGAGGGACTACAGTTCCCACAAGGGCCAACCTGACTCATTACACCCAAAACATCAGGCGGTGTGTATAGGGACTACAGTTAGGGCCAACCTGACTCATTACACCCAAACAACATCAGGTGGTTGTGTGAGGGACTACAGTTCCCACAAGGGCCAATGTCTCATTACACCCAAACAACATCAGGTGGTGTCTGGGGAGGACTACAGTTCCCACAAGGGCCAACCTGACTCATTACACCCAAACAACATCAGGTGGTGTGTGGAGTGAGGGACTACAGTTCCCAGAGGGCCAACCTGAGTCCAAACAACATCAGGTGGTGTGTGGGTGAGGGACTACAGTTCCCTGGGCCAACCTGACTCATTACACCCAAACAACATCAGGTGGTGTGTGGAGTGAGGGACTACAGTTCCCACAAGGGCCAACCTGACTCATTACACCCAAACAACATCAGGTGGGTGTGGAGTGAGGGACCAGTTCCCACAAGGGCCAACCTGACTCATTACACCCAAACACATCAGGTGGTGTGTGGAGTGAGGGACTACAGTTCCCACAAGGGCTAATCACCTGACTCAGTACACCCAAACAACATCAGGTGGTGTGTGGAGTGAGGGACTACAGTTCCCACTCTCCTGACTCTGTACACCCAAACAACATCAGGCGGTGTGTGGAGTGAGGGACTACAGTTCCCACAAGGGCCAACCTGACTCATTACACCCAAACAACATCAGGTGGTGTCCTGGAGTGAGGGACTACAGTTCCCACAAGGGCCAACCTGACTCATTACACCCAAACAACATCTCTTGGAGTGAGGGACTACAGTTCCCACAAGGGCCAACCTGACTCATTACACCCAAACAACATCAGGCGGTGTGTGGAGTGAGGGACTACAGTTCCCACAAGGGCCAACCTGACTCATTACACCCAAACAACATCAGGTGGTGTGTGGAGTGAGGGACTCAGTTCCCACAAGGGCCAACCTGACTCATTACACCCAAACAACATCTTGTAGTGAGGGACTACAGTTCCCACAAGGGCCAACCTGACTCATTACACCCAAACACATCAGGGGATGTGGGTGAGGGACTACAGTTCCCACAAGGGCCACCTGCATTACACCCAAACAACATCATGAGGGACTACAGCACTGCCACCTGACTCATTACACCCAAACAACATCAGGGACTACAGTTCCCACAAGGGCCAACCTGACTCATTACACCCAAACAACATGAGTGAGGGACTACAGTTCCCACAAGGGCCAACCTGACTCATTACACCCAAACACATCAGTTGAGGGACTACAGTTCCCACAAGGGCCAACCTGACTCATTACACCCAAACAAATCAGGCGGTGTTTGAACAGTTCAAGGGACCTGACTTTACACCCAAACAACATCAGGCGGTGTGTGGAGTGAGGGACAAAAGGGCCAACCTGACTCATTACACCCAAACAACATCAGGCGGTGTGTGGAGTGAGGGACTACAGATAAGGGCCAACCTGACTATTTTTGTGGAGTGAGGGACTACAGTTCCCACAGAACCTGACTCATTACACCCAAACAACATCAGGTGGTGTGTGGAGTGAGGGACTACATTCCCACAAGGGCCAACCTGACTCATTACACCCAAACAACATCAGGTGGTGTGTGGAGTGAGGGACTACAGTTCCCACAAGGGCAAACCTGACTCATTACACCCAAACAACATCAGGTGACACCACATGACCTGACAATTAGTCAGGCACTTCCCTATGAGACGCCTACTTCTACTGCTGCTAGTTTAGTAATGAACCATGCCTCGTTGATGCTTGCAGCCTGAAAGACGCCCACAGGCCCCTATAGAGGAAGTTAGCTACATTGTCAACAGCTGGCAGCAGCATCAATATGGCTGCAAGGCACAATCCAAAACATACTTCAGAAACCCTCTGTTTAAAGATCACTACTGCTGGCAAATGTGTAACTTCAGCAAACGTCTTTTGAAATCAGCAGAGTTTAGCAACAGATGTGAAATCCAACATACAGTAAGATGCAGTGCATCAATGTGAGTGGATGAAGATTTTATATCTTCGTTTTCTGTAATCAATCTAGAATGAAATTATAATATTAGCCTACCAGTTGACTGTCATTTGTGGGCCAGTCCATGTCTCATTGCATGTGTCTGGGAGGGCAGGGAGAAGGGGTTCAGAGGAACCCAGTCTCAGTGAGCCCTCCTGGGTCCTAGGTTATCAGGGAGTCCAGAGTCAGAACAGTAGGTCCAGACCAGGCCCACAGGGTGCTTCAGCTCTTCAGAGTAGTAAGTAGCACATCGCTCCTAATCAGCACTAGTGTCTGTCGTTCTCCAGCCCGCTCTCCTAATCAGCACTAGTGTCTGTCTGTCCGTCTGTCGCTTACTCGCTCCGTCTCTCTCTCCTTCTGTCAAGCAACCAGGAAATGTCAAGTCACTATAACCGAAACACATTTCCTCCACACGACGCTCAAACTCAGCCTCTTCATAGTAGGCCTCTTCCTCTTTAGTTACTGGAGCTATTTGTGAAGCAGATGGGGATGTCGGTAAGGGCTCGACCCAACAGCATCCTCCAACTATCTAGCACTGCATGTACTCAGCCTTCTACTTCTCAGAATGACTGACGTGTGTGTGGGAACACAGTTGGTTGTGAACAAAATGTTTGAACAGTTCGATGAGTTGTTGTGGAACCCAAAATATCTGACTAGGTGATAATAGGTTTATTTTTCTGAAGAAGAACTGTGTTTCTGAATGACTTTTGTATTGGGAAGTGTTAGATCTGTTCACTGGAAAGCTGACTATAGCTTCAGTATGACAGTCATTATAAGTTACTTGACCGATGTGTACCTGCTCTGCACAGTAAGGCACAAGTAAAAGTCTCAGTACAAATATAATATGCCCTCACGTCTTCATCTGTGATCCAAGTTTAGCCATTATGGCTTTCCATAAACACGTGTCCTTTATTCATTTTAAAAGCCACCTCATAGCCTGACCATCTGTCTGTCTCAGTGACATGAAAATAGAATTACCTTGAAATAATCCCATTATTGTCAGTTATCCACAGTAGAGGTCTGCACTGCACTGGACTGATTTCTTCATTCTGCTCCCACGCGCAGGTGTTCATACTGCACCGCGCCCGCAGGTGTTCTGTGCGACTCCCACGCGCAGATTTTCATACTGCACCGCGCCCGCAGGTGTTCTGTGCGACTCCCACGCGCAGATTTTCATACTGCACCGCGCCCGCAGGTGTTCTGTGCGACTCCCACGCGCAGGTGTTCATACTGCACCGCGCCCGCAGGTGTTCTGTGCGACTCCCACGCGCAGATTTTCATACTGCACCGCGCCCGCAGGTGTTCTGTGCGACTCCCACGCGCAGATTTTCATACTGCACCGCGCCCGCAGGTGTTCTGTGCGACTCCCACTCGTTACTGCAAGAGCTGGTCCCAAACCCAACCGCAGTCCCGCTAAGTTATTTTTTGCGTATATGACATAGCTCTCTTGCCAGCCATGGTCCCAGCAATTTTGCGCCCTATAGACAATATCAAATGCGCAAATTACTTAAGAAATAGGTAGAATTACCAGAGATTCTCACGTAGTCCATTATATTAGGCTATCTATATTTAATACTGGGCTATATCAGCCAATATGGTAGATGTAGTTTGAAGTCAGCAGAGTTGGAGAGACTTACCCTTTCTCTTGAGTTATTTTTATAGCCTACCCTTTGGGAGTTTCGAACTGAGAAATAGACTATGGGTGACCAATATGTATTTCTAGGCAAAAGCCTAATCAAAATGAGTCAAACTGTATGCGTAGACGGCTTGACAGAAATAGTAGCAGAAAGGTGAATGTTGAATTTTTGTTGCACACATATCCAGATGATGCTGCGTAAACATTTTGCACAATGACGCTGTCGGTGTGATTGACCTTTTCCTTTTCATGATGATTTGATTTTTTGATTGCAGCTCGACTCACGTTGGTTGAGCGCCCTCCATTTCTTTCCATTAAAAATATTTATTTACAGACACTGTAGTAAACTAGTCTAAACATATTGTAACGACCCTGGGTTTATAAGCGCGGAAATCGACACTGCCGCACGAGCATACTTTTGCGGCACAGTCGATAGCGCGCCGGGGCTCGAAGGTCGAGAGTTCGAGACCTGCTCCCTGCTGTTTCATTACATCGGTGTCAGAAGTGATCGGACCTTGCACCCACGACAGTGCGTGTGCTTGGCTGGTGAGCGCGTTCCTGTAAGACGTAGTGTCGCAAGCCAGCGCGAGGACGCACTCTTTGAAAGGAGGGAGTAGTGTAACGATCCTGGGTGTATAAGCGCGGAAATCGACTCTGCCGCACGAGTATGCTTTTGCGGCACAGTCGATAGCGCGCTGGACCTCGGGCTCGAAGGTCGAGGGTTCGAGACCTGCTCCCTGGTGTTTCATTACAATATTTAAAGTTAATTTCATATTTAAGTTAGAGTGAAGTCTATTCATGAACGACAAGGGAAACCAGGCTCCCCCAAAAAAATAAACATTTTGTTTTTCTCGTCTCTTTGTGTTTCATAATTTTCTTTCAATTCGCAAGAGGCTGAATTAATGAATCTCACAGGAAAAGCAGCGAGAAAACAGCAACCCTCTGTCTCTCTATGTCTAGTCCAAACGAGTGGGACATTCTTGCCGCCAGTAGCGTTGAATGAAAGGGAAGCCAGCGAGCATTTGGCCATCCTTGACAAAAAAAGTATACAAATTAGCCAATCAGTGTTGAGCTAAACTGAGGGAGATCATATTTGATTGGTCCTATCAAATGGCTTTGAGAGCATAAATCTTTAACAGAAACTACTTGAATTGTTGCATCTCGTCGTTGTTGTTCTCTGGTGGCTATAGCTAGCTAGATAGATACAATCGTCCCTTTCCTAAATTCGCCATGGATGGAGATAGGGATTTGGACTTAATTCTCCGTACTGGCCAATGATTGTAGCGGTGATTCTGATCCAACCATTAATTCATACATTGTTGTGCCCCTGGCCTGAGAGGATGGAAGTTCAATATGTAGCTAGTTGTAGAAGTCTAATGTTAACTAATTAACGTTACCCATGAATGGAAGTTAGGCTAGCGAGCAAGCATTTTATTTAGGTAGCCTAGAACAACAACCAAATACAAGCGTGTACTGTATGACAGAGTGGGAGACCGTTTCGGCAACATGAGAGAGGAGGATGGCATTGGCCTTTCTCTACATGTTAGGTGAGTAAACAGGTTTTTCTACTTGCACGAACGCACAAACATAAATCAGAAGTATGGACAGACACATGATATTTAGGTGATGTTGATTGGACTAAATAGTTTTTGTTATCTTTTAGTTGTCACTGTTTTAGACTAAGCAGAGGTGATTTGATGATGTTGAAGTTGACTAGTGCAGAAATAGAGGAGGCAGCTCCTGTTTTCTTTGTGATTTGCGGTAACTGTCTGTGGTTCTAAATCAATAGTAGTTTAGTGGTCCGGAAATGTCAAGCATTAACTTGCTTAAGCAAGCTGTAGGTCATGTAACTGTCTTACTAAAAGGTTAAATAAATAAAATAAACATGCGTCGTGGACTTCACTGGACGGAGGTTGCTATCCGGTTTTGTGATTAAAACAAAGGTGTGGTTGAATTTATTCTGCCACTGTCTTATTGTCTCGGCCTATATATCACAGTCACAAGGCATATAAATGAACAGCAAACAACGCAATTATCACAACACATACAGTGTAGGTTGTAATATGGCTACACTTGGCTTCCCAGGTCATTTTACACACGCACCGCTACTGTTAAGTTAACTGGCACGTGATTCTTCCGCCCATGTGGCCAGCCTACTCTATTTCAATGACACCACACATACTAGGCCCACTTGAACTCCCACGCCGACTACGACAGGAGAGGTAGGCTACTGAAGTTGAAGCGGCGATTTATGAGAGTTTGAAAAATGTTATTGTAATACAATAGATAGGCTTAGGCTAACTCATACAAAGCAGCAGTGATGATTTCAGCATGTACATCTTGGTGGGGCAAAACAACAGTGGGATGCATGCCAGCAAAGCCACTACACAACACAACAATACATGAATTGCACTTTAACAGGGACAAACTGTTAGGGCCTCCATAAAGCTGTCCCAACAGCAGTCCCAACATATTGCTTCTGCTACACCTGATTATCAGGGGAGCTTCATCTGGCAGCGAAACAGTTCATTCAGCCTCATTTACTGCCCTTTAAAAAAACATAGCTGATATGGCTGACTTGTTTAAACAAATGTGGTTTCTACTGACAATTGAGATGTACAAACTATGGCATAAGAGGACGACAAGCAGATAAGAGGCCATCTGTAATTTTGATTAAGACAATGAGCGAGCTAGGACAGACGTATTCAGTATAACAATTTGTTTAGCCCTTTTGAAATGTACAGCAACACAATTCAGAACATGGGCCGTTCTTAGTGTTCTCTCTGTACACCAAGTCAGAACCGTAGGATAAATAAAGGGGGCATATAAGCAGACAATGAAAGCTCTTACAATATTTTGATTACGTTTCTCAAAAACAGGTTATAGGCTATATGTGTGCCACAAAGTGAGAACAGTAGGCTAAATTAAGAGGGGTATATATACCACATTCTGGGCTACTAACTTCTTACTACATAACATACACTTAGTATTACTTTCTTAGCTACCGTATACACATCTCCCTGGCATATTACATCATTTATGCAGCAGCATACAAGACATTTTTGGACTCACCTTGTTGTGCTGTGCTCACTTGAACAGAAGGGTGGCGCGGCAGTCCTTCGCGGGCAAATTTTGTCAGTCGGTCATTCTCTGGATTTATGGTGCTTTCAAAACAACTGGGAACTCGGTTGAAAAAAAACATTGTCGAATCATGATGACGTCATTGATCTTCAGGTCGTAGCTCTAGAAAGAGGCCGGATTTACAATGCTGAGTTGGATGACCGTTCAAAATGTTTATTTCCTACTTCCCAGTTGTCTTGAACTCACTGAAGTCAAGATTTTTGCAGTTCCGAGTTAACAGTTGTTTTGAGCGCGGCACAAATCATGCTTCATTGACAGCATGGCCAAGGTTGAATGTTTATCATTTAATCCCAGATTTGGGACCACACAGCGACTCCACTGAATAGCAGGCTAGTGATTGCTTTGCAATGATTTCAGTTAGCCACTGAGTCCTTCCAAACCACTCATTGTTGAATTTGCGAAGTCAAGGGGTCTGAATACACTGTATATTCTAGCTGTTCTGTATCTAGCGGGGTTATATTCAAACTGTTTTGTATCTAGCGGGGTTATATTCTAGCTGTTCTGTATCTAGCGGGATTATATTCAAACTGTTTTGTATCTAGCGGGATTATATTCAAACTGTTTTGTATCTAGCGGGGTTATATTCAAACTGTTTTGTATCTAGCGGGGTTATATTCTAGCTGTTCTGCATCTAGCGGGGTTATATTCTAGCTGTTCTGCATCTAGCGGGGTTATATTCTAGCTGTTCTGCATCTAGCGGGGTTATATTCTAGCTGTTCTGCATCTAGCGGGGTTATATTCTAGCTGTTCTGGGGTTATATTCTAGCTGTTCTGTTCTGCGGGGTTATATTCTAGCTGTTCTGCATCTAGCGGGGTTATATTCTAGCTGTTCTGCATCTAGCGGGGTTATATTCTAGCTGTTCTGCATCTAGCGGGATTATATTCAAACTGTTTTGTATCTAGCGGGGTTATATTCTAACTGTTTTGTATCTAGCGGGGTTATATTCTAGCTGTTCTGCATCTAGCGGGGTTATATTCTAGCTGTTCTGCATCTAGCGGGGTTATATTCTAGCTGTTCTGCATCTAGCGGGGTTATATTCTAGCTGTTCTGCATCTAGCGGGGTTATATTCTAGCTGTTCTGCATCTAGCGGGGTTATATTCTAGCTGTTCTGCATCTAGCGGGGTTATATTCTAGCTGTTCTGCATCTAGCGGGGTTATATTCTAGCTGTTCTGCATCTAGCGGGGTTATATTCTAGCTGTTCTGCATCTAGCGGGGTTATATTCTAGCTGTTCTGCATCTAGCGGGGTTATATTCTAGCTGTTCTGCATCTAGCGGGGTTATATTCTAGCTGTTCTGTTCTGTTCTGCATCTAGCGGGGTTATATTCTAGCTGTTCTGCATCTAGCGGGGTTATATTCTAGCTGTTCTATCTAGCGGGGTTATATTCTAGCTGTTCTGCATCTAGCGGGGTTATATTCTAGCTGTTCTGCATCTAGCGGGGTTATATTCTAGCTGTTCTGCATCTAGCGGGGTTATATTCTAGCTGTTCTGCATCTAGCGGGGTTATATTCTAGCTGTTCTGCATCTAGCGGGGTTATATTCTAGCTGTTCTGCATCTAGCGGGGTTATATTCTAGCTGTTCTGCATCTAGCGGGGTTATATTCTAGCTGTTCTGCATCTAGCGGGGTTATATTCTAGCTGTTCTGCATCTAGCGGGGTTATATTCTAGCTGTTTTGTAGCTAGTGGGCATCCAGTGTGGGTACAGCAGATGGGGCCTGAGTGCCAGTCTGTTTGTGCTACAGTGGTTCTTCCTTTTAAAGTTGTCATACTGCGGCACACCCTGCGTGCTGCTGCAGCATTCTGTGGCACGTCATTTAATTCCCAGCCATTTCTTCTGTTACTGCAAGTTATTGCTAGTTTGACCACCAGGGGGCATCTTTAAGAAGCATTTGATAGTATTCCGTATTGGCATTTCCAGAGAATTTAAAACCTGTTTTGTAATAACATAGTATATGGGATTGATTTGAAGAAATTTGTCTTAATTAACTTGATTAATATTATGGTGTTAAAATGTAAACAACAAAATGTAAACAAAAATAATATTGGAACTCTGCAGACTTCCCATTGTTTCCTATGGGGGAAATATAGGCATGTCTGTCTATTTTGCCAAATATCTCACAATGTGTATATTTAATTTTTTTTTCTTCAAGTCGGGTGTAACCGGTGTGAAATGGCGAGGTAGATAGCAGGGTGCAAGCTAATAGCGTTTCAATCAGTGACGTCACTCACTCTGAGACCTGGAAGTAGTTGCTCTGCAAGGTCGGCGGCTTTTGTGGAGCGATGGGTAACGATGCTTCGAGCGGGGCTGTTGTCTATGTGTGCAGAGGGTCCCTGGTTCGAGCCCAGGTAGGGGCGAGGAGAGGGACGGAATCAAAACTGTTACACAGGCACCATTTTAAATTAGGAGAATCTCCTCTTTGTAATTATGTAAGTCTGGGCAGCGATTGTCATCGATCACTAGACCAGAAATAGACAAGTTTTTATTTTTTCCCTACTTTTTCATTACGCAGACAGAAGCACAGTTGACACCATCGAGGTGCGGATGTTTACTTTCTACACAAGTAGTTTTTTTCCAGTTTCGTCCGAACAGATTGTAGTGGTAAAATAAAGGGATACCTTTTTTAATGGAATTCTAAGCATCACTCCAGTAGTTAGTTAGCCTATAGTTAATATCCTGGCAAGTTTGATGTATAACTACTAACGTTATGGACAGCGTAAGGACAGCTAACATACCGGTGCATACTGCTGTAATGATATGCTATGTGGTTCATAAGGACAGCGTAGCTAACATACCGTGTGCATACTGCTGTAATGATATGCTATGTGGTTCATAAGGACAGCGTAGCTAACAACTTGTCAGCCAACATAACGTGTAAGGTAACTTATTTGAAAAGTCATTACTTTATTACATTGAGTAGCAAGTAAGTCCTGTCTGGTCCAGCGACATTTTTAGCTTGACTCATTATGACGTCATAACAACTTACATCTGGTTCGACCGTAATGTTTTGTCAGTCATCTTCGTTGAAGAATGCCACAAGGCAAGGGTGGCTCGCATCAAAATGTGTCATTGGAACCACTTGGTCATATAAAAACCTAGGGACCCAAATGCATAATGAGGAACCACTGTATCATAAACTCCTTGTCACTCATTGTCATGTTTGGCATAATAATAGCACCAACAGACTGGCACTTAGGCTTCATATGCCTTACCGACAATCAAGCTGTTCAGTATCTAGTCTTGTGGGCGTCCAGTAATAAGACGGACGGCCTTGCACAAATCCACAGCTGACTAGTGAGACTAATGGTACTAGAGACAGGCTGACTCACATTATGATGCAATTACAGAGTACTTACAGAGGGAGTAGCTCCTTTATAACTTAACGTCTCTGTTTTCAGTCTTACTGTATTCAGAAATTATCTCTACACCCACTCAGCCACATTAGTTGTCTCATTCATCAGGTTGCTGGAAGCTTTATGTCGACCTCAATGGGATTTCATCATGCTGGTTTTAAAAATCTCTCAATCTCTAGAATAAATGACTCTACTTAGGCAAGACATAAAAAGGGCTTTTACCATTGTCTGTGTCTCAATTCCCAGCATTAAAGTCTTCACCTCGCTATGAGGAAACCCTCGATGAAACCAATGTCCTTTTCTGTGTTCTCTGGGCGTTAACTGGCTTAAAGGAAGTGATGAAGGTGTTGCTCTTTTCACTGCAAAGCTGCAATCAAAACAAAGTATTACAGCCTCTGGACTGGGCCACAACAGTAGGAAGCCTGGGACTTACAACACTCATTCCTGTGTGTTCAGGTTGAGACACACGGCCTCATCAACTTAGTGATGATATGACAACAGTAGGAAGCCTGGGACTTACAACACTCATTCCTGTGTGTTCAGGTTGATGACACACGGCCTCATCATTCCTGTGTGTTTAGGTGATGATATGACAACAGTAGGAAGCCTGGGACTTACAACACTCATTCCTGTGTGTTCAGGTTGAGACACACGGCCTCATCAACTTAGTGATGATATGACAACAGTAGGAAGCCTGGGACTTACAACACTCATTCCTGTGTGTTCAGGTTGAGACACACGGCCTCATCAACTTAGTGATGATATGACAAAAGACCAGGCTTTCTACACAACCTCATTCCTGTAAAAAAAGCTTTGGAGTCGTACCAGTAATGGAATTAGGGCGTTTTCACAGTTTTCAGCTACAGTTCCAATCAGAGGTAGATTTATTTTGTTACATTGTGTTTGTTGTTATCTGGTCTGGTTGGTTTCACATTGCCAAAAATGTCAAACAAAAATCCCTAAACAAAACCACGTGTCCATAATCCATTGAGGATTATCATGAAACTTCACGTGTGTCCCAATCTTCATACTCCTTTGGTCTTCCAACAACACGCGGTAAGATACAGAGCAATAGCTGCTCCAGTGGAGACGTGAACACATTTAGTTCAGGGCCTTTCTGAGCTACTCTAACTGCAGCTGCTGTTTGTATTGATTGATTTATTTCACCTTTTTATTTTAAAATCAGGGAGTCATACTGAGACCAAAGTCTCTTTTACAGATGAGCCCCGAGTTGACTAAGGATGACAAAGATAAACACATCAAGTAAGTAGATCTACATCATCCAACTCAATTCAAAGATAACACAACGTGTCTGATGAGATGCTGTGGAGACCAAAATATCTGATCAGCTGATAAGCCTTCTTTTGAACATACTGTAGATCTGGGAAGTGTCCTGCTTAACCAGGGCACACAGGAAAGGTGACAATAACCACATGTTGATATCTGAACATACTGTAGATCTGGGAAGTGTCCTGCTTAACCAGGGCACACAGGAAATGTGACAATAACCACATGTTGATATCTGAACATACTGTAGATCTGGGGAGGCACATCATGTCTGGCCATGCTCCTATCGCACAGATCCTCAGATGGACATGGTCCTGTACTGTACACCAGGGACATAATATCAACAAACACTAACAGACTGAAACAG
Organism: Oncorhynchus tshawytscha; assembly: GCF_018296145.1. Lineage (NCBI taxonomy): Eukaryota > Metazoa > Chordata > Actinopteri > Salmoniformes > Salmonidae > Oncorhynchus > Oncorhynchus tshawytscha. The sequence continues at coordinate 200,359 of NW_024609519.1, forward strand.
CACTGGGATTCACACTTAACTACAGTCAAAACATCTTGCATGGGTGAATACTGACTACATTCATCTTGGTAATATCCTACATGGGTGAATACTGACTACATTCATCTTGGTAATATCCTACATGGGTGAATACTGACTACATTCATCTTGGTAATATCCTACATGGGTGAATACTGACTACATTCATCTTGGTAATAGCCTACATGGGTGAATACTGACTACATTCATCTTGGTAATATCCTACATGGGTGAATACTGACTACATTCATCTTGGTAATAGCCTACATGGGTGAATACTGACTACATTCATCTTGGTAATATCCTACATGGGTGAATACTGACTACATTCATCTTGGTAATATCCTACATGGGTGAATACTGACTACATTCATCTTGGTAATAGCCTACATGGGTGAATACTGACTACATTCATCTTGGTAATAGCCTACATGGGTGAATACTGACTACATTCATCTTGGTAATATCCTACATATTGTGAAACGTCCATGTTCCATCCATATAGAGCCTAGTGTTCCACTACCCTTGTGTTCCTCTTACCAATAGTTCCCTTATTTCAAGCTGAAGTACAAAAAGAGAACTTTGATACATTTCAAAATTACAAACCACAAATACAAGGGGAATCTAAACGATATTTACAGATACAGGAAATGAGTACAAAGTAGTACAACAGAAGGCAATGTGGTGTCCCTAATGGCACCCTATTCCCTATGTAGTGCACTACTTTTGACCAGAGCCCTGGTTAAAAGTAGTGCACTATAAAGGGAATAGAGTGCCATTTGGATTGGAATGCACCAATGCATCCATTGCCACACAGTAGCAGGTAATGTCATTGGAGCCAAACACCTGTAAATGTCCCCCTACTAGCCCTTCCTGTCCCCCTACCTAGCCCTTCCTGTCCCCCTACTAGCCCTTCCCTTTTCACCTCCCAAGTCCCCTGAGCCCCTGACCTCTGATAAACACATGTATTACTAATGCAGACGATGACAACAACTTACCCATAATGCAACAG
>NW_024609520.1:0-142500 GCF_018296145.1 Oncorhynchus tshawytscha
AAGCCATCCCTAAAAAAGACGTAAAGTTGGGTCACCAAACAAGGATCTTGATGAAACCATGGACCCTGATATGAAGAGGTGGGTGTGTCCAATAGCATGTGTAGCACTTCTCATGATGTCTGTTTCCATTGCAGTTGTCAGGATATGAGGTGTGTTTGTGTTCTTGTTGAACACTTTTAGATCCTATGCTATAATTATGTAATAGATTAACGTGAGGATTTTGACCAGAAATACAACACACCTCTCAAATATATACCAATATGTTCATATGATTTCTATGAAAGATATTGAGTTACTGCATAGTAAATATAACATTTTATTCTAGGGGAAAGCTAGCCAGTTGCATAGCTGAATGCATTCAACTGAAATATGTCTTCCACATTTAACCCAACCCCTCTGAATCAGAGAGGTGCGGGGGGCTGCCTTAATCAACATCACGTCATCGGTGCCCAGGGAGCAGTTGTTGTTGGGAGTTAACTGCCTTGCTCAAGGGCAGAACAGCATATTTTTCCACCTTGCCTGCTCGGGGATTCAAAGGCCCAATGCTTTTAACCACTAGGCTACCTACTGCCCCTATAGTCACCCTAAGCATGATGGGATGTTTTAATTCCTTTAATTCTAATCAATATAGTTGGTGTAAATAACAGAGGTGAAATCATGGGCCAGTGGAAGTGCAAATCAAATGTTATTGGTCACGTGTCGAATACAACGGGTGTAGACTTTACTGTGAAATGCTGAATACAACGGGTGTAGACTTTACTGTGAAATGCTGAATACAACGGGTGTAGACTTTACCGTGAAATGCTGAATACAACGGGTGTAGACTTTACCGTGAAATGCTTACCTACGAGCTATACAGTTTAAAAAGAATACTGAAATGAACAAATGAAATAGTAACACGAGAAATCAAATAGATACACATTTTTATGTATGTACAGTGGGGAGAACAATTATTTGATACACTGACGATTTTGCAGGTTTTCCTACTTACAAAGCATGTAGAGGTCTGTAATATTTATCATACTTCAACTGTGAGAGACGGAATCTAAAACAAAAATCCAGAAAATCACATTGTATGATTTTTAAGTAATTAATTTGCATTTTATTGCATGAAATAAGTATTTAATAGATCAGAAAAGCAGAACTTAATATTTGGTACAGAAACCTTTGTTTGCAATTACAGAGATCATACGTTTCCTGTAGTTCTTGACCAGGTTTGCACACACTGCAGCAGGGATTGTGGCCCACTCCTCCATACAGACCTTCTCCAGATCCTTCAGGTTTCGGGGCTGTCACTGGGCAATACGGACTTTCAGCTCCCTCCAAAGATTTTCTATTGGGTTCAGTTCTGGAGACTGGCTAGGCCACTCCAGGACCTTAAGATGCTTCTTACGGAGCCACTCCTTAGTTGCCCTGGCTGTGTGTTTCGGGTCATTGTCATGCTTGAAGACCCAGCCACGACCCATCTTCAATGCTCTTACTGGGGAAGGAGGTTGTTGGCCAAGATCTTGCGATACATGGCCCCATCCATCCTCCCCTCAATACGGTGCAGTCGTCCTGTCCCCTTTGCAGAAAAGCATCCCCAAAGAATGATGTTTCCACCTCCATGCTTCACGGTTGGGATGGTGTTCTTGGGGTTGTACTCATCCTTCTTCTTCCTCCAAACACGGCGAGTGGAGTTTAGACCAAAAAGCTCTATTTCTGTCTCATCAGACCACATGACCTTATCCCATTCCTCCTCTGGATCATCCAGATGGTCATTGGCAAACTTCAGACGGGCCTGGACATGCGCTGGCTTGAGCAGGGGGACCTTGCGTGCGCTGCAGGTTTTTAATCCATGACGGCGTAGTGTGTTACTAATGGTTTTCTTTGAGACTGGTCCCAGCTCTCTTCAGGTCATTGACCAGGTCCTGCCATGTAGTTCTGGGCTGATCCCTCACCTTCCTCATGATCATTGATGCCCCACGAGGTGAGATCTTGCATGGAGCCCCAGACCGAGGGTGATTGACCGTCATCTTGAACTTCTTCCATTTTCTAATACTTGCGCCAACAGTTGTTGCCTTCTCACCAAGCTGCTTGCCATATTCTTGTAGCCCATCACAGCCCTGTGCAGGTCTACAATTTAACCCTGATGTCCTTACACAGCTCTCTGGTCTTGGCCATTGCGGAGAAGTTGGAGTCTGTTTGATTGAGTGTGTGGACAGGTGTCTTTTATACAGGTAACGAGTTCAAACAGGTGCAGTTAACACAGGTAATGAGTGGGCTTCTTAAAGAAAAGGTCTGTGAGAGCCGGAATTCTTACTGGTTGGTAGGTGATCAAATACTTATGTCATGCATTAAAATGCAAATTAATTACTTAAAAATCATACAATGTGATTTTCTGGATTTTTGTTTTAGATTCAGTCTCTCACAGTTGAAGTGTACCTATGATAAAAATTGCAGACCTCTACATGCATTGTCAGTGGGAAACACTGCCGATTTTGCAGGTTATCAAATACTTGTTCTCCCCACTGTATATACAGTGGGACAAAAAGTATTTAGTCAGCCACCAATTGTGCAAGTTCTCCCACTTAAAAAGATGAGAGGCCTGTAATTTTCATCATAGGTACACTTCAACTATGACAGGAAACAAATTTAAAAAATCACATTGTAGGATTTTTTTATGAATTTATTTGCAAATTATGGTGGAAAATAAGTATTTGGTCACCTACAAGCAAGATTTCTGGCTCTCACAGACCTGTAACTTCTTCTTTAAGAGGCACCTCTGTCCTCCACTTGTTACCTGTATTAATGGCACCTGTTTGAACTTGTTATCAGTATGAAAGACACCTGTCCACAACCTCAAACAGTCACACTCCAAACTCTACTATGGCCAAGACCAAAGAGCTGTCAAAGGACACCAGAAACAAAATTGTAGACCTGCACCAGGCTGGTAAGACTGAATCTGCAATGGGTAAGCAGCTTGGTTTGAGGAAATGAACTGTGGGAGCAATTATTAGGAAATGGAATACATACAAGACCACTGATAATCTCCCTCGGTCTGGGGCTCCACGCAAGATCTCACCCCGTGGGGTCAAAATTATCACAAAACGGTGAGCAAAAATCCCAGAACCACACGGGGGACCTAGTGAATGACCTGCAGAGAGCTGGGATCAAAGTAACAAAGCCTACCATCAGTAACACACTACGCCAGCCAGGGACTCATATCCTGCAGTGCCAGACGTGTCCCCCTGCTTAAGCCAGTACATGTCCAGGCCCGTCTGAAGTTTGCTAGAGAGCATTTGGATGATCCAGAAGAAGATTGGGAGAATGTCATATGGTCAGATGAAACCAAAATATAACTTTTTGGTAAAAACTCAACTAGTCGTGTTTGGAGGACAAAGAATGCTCAGTTGCATCCAAAGAACACCATACCTACTGTGAAGCATGGGGGTGGAAACATCATGCTTTGGGGCTGTTTTTCTGCAAAGGGACCAGGACGACTGATCCGTGTAAAGGAAAGAATGAATGGGGCCATGTATCGTGAGATTTTGAGTGAAAACCTCCTTCCCTCAGCAAGGGCATTGAAGATGAACCGTGGCTGGGTCTTTCAGCATGACAATGATCCCAAACACACCGCCCGGGCAACGAAGGAGTGGCTTCGTAAGAAGCATTTCAAGGTCCTGGAGTGGCCTAGCCAGTCTCCAGATCTCAACCCCAAAGAAAATCTTTGGGGAGAGTTGAAAGTCCGTGTTGCCCAGCAACAGCCCCAAAACATCACTGCTCTAGAGGAGATCTGCATGGAGGAATGGGCCAAAATACCAGCAACAGTGTGTGAAATCCTTGTGAAGACTTACAGAAAACGTTTGGCCTCTGTCATTGCCAACAAAGGGTATATAACAAAGTATTGAGATAAACTTTTGTTATTGACCAAATACTTATTTTCCACCATAATTTGCAAATAAATTCATAAAAAATCCTACAATGTGATTTTCTGGATTTTGTTTCTCATTTTGTCTGTCATAGTTCAAGTGTACCTAAGTGGGAGAACTTAGACAATTGGTGGCTGACTACATACTTTTTTGCCCCACTGTGTATATATATACAGTGCATTCAGAAAGTATTCAGACATCTTACCGTTTTCCACATTTTGTTACTTTACAGCCTTATTCTAAAATGGCTTAAATATTTTTCCCCTCATCAATCTACATACAATACCCCAAAACTACAAAGGAAAAATAGATTTTTTTGAAATTGTTGCAAATTTATTAAAAAACAGATACCTTAATTTAAAATGTAAAAAATAAAAATTTCTGCAGCATTGAAGGTCCCCAAGTACACAGTGGCCTCCATCATTCTTAAATGGAAGAAGTTTGGAACCACCAAGACTCTTCCTAGATCTGGCTGCCCGGCCAAACTGAGCAATCGAGGGAGAAGGGCCTTGGTTAGGGATGTGAACAAGAACTCGATGGTCACTCTGACAGAGCTCCAGACTTCCTCTGTGGAGATGGGAGAACCTTCCAAAAGGACAACCATCTCTGCAACACTTTACCAGTCAGGCTTTATGGCAGAGTGGCCAGACTGAAGCCACTCCTCAGTAAAAGGCACATGACAGCCTGCTTGGAGTTTGCCAAAATACACCTAAAGGACTCTCTGACCATGAGAAACAAGATTCTCTGATTTGATGAAACCAAGATTAAACTCTCTGGCCTGAATGCCAATTGTCACTTCTGGAGGAAACCTTGCGCCATCCCTACGGTGAAGCATGGTGGTGGTTGCATTATGTTGTGGAGATGTTTTTTAGCAGCAGGGACTGGGATACTTGTCAGGATCGAGGGAAAGATGAATGGAGCAAAGTACAGAGAGATCCTTGATGAAAACCTGCTCCAGAGCGCTCAGGAGGTCAGAATGGGGCGAAGGTTCACCTTCCAACAGGACGACCCTAAGCACACTGCCAAGACAACGCAGGAGGGGCTTCGGGACAAGTCTCAGAATTTCCTTGAGTGGCCCAGCCAGAGCCCAGACTTGAACCCGATCAAACATCTTTGGAGAGACCTGAAAATAGCTGTGCAGCGACACTCCCCATCCATCCTGACAGAGCTTGAGACGATTTTCAGAGAAGAATGGGAGAAACTCCCTAAATACAGCTGTGCCAAGCTTGTAGCGTCATCCCCAAGAAGACTTGAGGCTGTAATCGCTGCCAAGTTGCTTCAAAAAACTACTGAGTAAAGTGTCTTGAATACTTATGTAAATGTGATGTTTCTGTTTTTAATTTTTAATGCAAAAATTGCTAAAACCTGTTTTTGCTTTGTTATTATGGGGTATTAAAGGTAGATTGATGAGGAAAAAAACTAATTCAATCAATTTTAGAGTAAGACTGTGACGGAAAAAGTCAAGGGGTCTGAATACTTTCCGAATCCACTGGCACAACAGTGATTACCAGATCAATGTAGAGCTATATACAGGGAGTATCAGTACCAGATCAATGTGCAGAAGTATGAGGTATTTGAGGTAGATACACTACATAGCCAAAAGTACATCTCATTCCAAAGTCATGGGCATTCATATGGAGTTTGTCCCCTCTTTGCTGCCATAATAGCCTTTACTCTTCTTGGAAGGCTTTCCCTAGATGTTGGAAAATTGCTGCAGAGACTTGCTTCCGTTCTGCCACATAGCGTATAGTGAGGTCAAGCACTGATGTTGGACGATTAGGGCTCGCAGTCTGCGTTCCAATTCATCCCAAATGCAAGTGCAAGCCAGTCAAGTTCTTCCACTCCAATCTTGACAACACATTCCTGTATGGACCTCGCTTTGTGCACAGAGGCATTGTCATGCTGACATAGGAAAGGGGCTTCCCCAAACTGTTGTCTCAAAAGTGGAGGCACAGATTCGTCTAGAATGTCATTGTATGCTGTAGATTTCTCTTCACTGGAACTGGTCAACATCCGGTGAAATTGCTGAGCGTGAAATTCTAAAATACTAAATTCAGATATTTAACATTCTTGAAAATATATGTGTTATACATCAAAATAAAGCTTAACTTCTTGTTAATCCAGCCCCTGTCAGATTTTAAAAATGCTTCATGGTGAAAGCATACCATGCGATTATCTGAGGACAGCGTCCCACATACAAAACACATGAAAATAATTTTTTCAACCAGGCGGGTGCGACACAAAAGTCAGAAATAGCAATAAAATTAATCACTTACCTTTGATCTTCATCTGGTGGCACTCACAAGAGTCCCTGTTACACAATAAATGTTTGTTTTGTTTGATAAAGTCCCTCTTTGTCTATAAACCTCAGTTTAAATTGGCGCGTTTTGTTCAGTAATCCACTGTCTCAAACAACATCCGGTGAAATTGCAGAGAGCCAAATTCAAATGACAGAAATACTCATCATAAACATTGATAAAAGATACAAGTGGTATAGATAGGCTTAAATATTAATTTACTGTTAATCCAGACGCTGTCAGATTTAAAAAAAAGCTTTATAGCGAAAGCATACCATGCGATTATCTGAGGACAGCGCCCACATACAAACACATGAAAATAATTTTTCAACCAGGCAGGTGCAACACAAAAGTCAGAAATAGCGATATAATTAATGCCTTACCTTTGAAGATCTTCTTCTGTTGAAACTCCAAAATGTCCCAGAAACATCATAAATGGTCCTTTTGTTTGATAATGTCCTTCTTTATGTCCCAAAAATGTCTATTTATTTGGCGCATTTGATTCAGAAATACACCGGTTTCAACACGCCCAACATGCCTACAAAGTATCGAATAAATGACCTGTTAACTTGGTCCAAACATTTCAATCCACGTTCCTAAACCAACCTCGGGTACCCTAAAACGTAAATAATCTATAAAATTTAAGACATAATAAACTGTTGCTAATAGCGGATAAAAACAATGTGCAACGCGTTCCTGTTCATGTGCACTAAAACAGTAGAGTCCACCTGGAGTGACACATAGAAAGAATATGACTACTTCTTCATTTCTCAAAAGAAAAACATTGAACAATTTCTAAAGACATTTCTAAAGACTGTTGACATCTAGTGGAAGCCATAGAAAACCATTGGAAAATCCTATGACCTCAAAAACAAAATTCCCTGGATGGATTTTTCTCAGGTTTTCCCCTGCCATATCAGTTATGTTATACTCATATACATTATTTTAACAGTTTTGAAAACTGTAGAGTGTTTTCTATCCAATACTACCAATTGTATGCATATCCTAGCTTCTGGGCCTGAGTAACAGGCAGTTTACTTTGGGCACGCTTTTCATCCAGGTGTCAAGTACTAAATACTCCTCCCTACCCTAGTGAAGCTTTAATATATGTAGTTGGCGAGAAGAAGAAGCTAAAATTCACATTATGGTCATTCAGATCATTATTATGTGGAAGAATGGAGGAATATAATACATTCTTTAATTGTATTTTTAGTGTTTTATTTGTTTTTATGTGAATGTCTTGTACTACTAGGGGCCCTCCAGAGAGCGCAGAGTCTATTTCCTCTGGTTTTCTATCAATGAAGACTGAGCGATCCATGGATATCCCTCTTAATATCAAAGGAGCAGACTCTCCACAAAACAAAGGGTGAGATTCTGATTTGAGCCCAGCTGTAAATACAGGTCTATGTTTTAATAATGCTGACCTCATGAAATAAAAGATCTGTGACTTAATGTAAAACAAATATACACATCATGATAACAGAGAGTTATAGGTACAGTAGGTTACCATGTGTTATATTATCATGATAACAGATAGTTATAGGTAGGTTACCATGTGTTATATTATCATGATAACAGATAGTTATAGGTAGGTTACCATGTGTTATATTATCATGATAACAGATAGTTATAGGTAGGTTACCATGTGTTATATTATCATGATAACAGAGAGTTATAGGTACAGTAGGTTACCATGTGTTATATTATCATGATAACAGATAGTTATAGGTAGGTTACCATGTGTTATATTATCATGATAACAGATAGTTATAGGTAGGTTACCATGTGTTATAATATCATGATAACAGATAGTTATAGGTACAGTAGGTTACCATGTGTTATATTATCATGATAACAGAGAGTTATAGGTAGGTTACCATGTGTTATAATATCATGATAACAGATAGTTATAGGTAGGTTACCATGTGTTATAATATCATGATAACACATAGTTATAGGTAGGTTACCATGTGTTATATTATCACGATAACAGATAGTTATAGGTAGGTTACCATGTGTTATATTATCACGATAACAGATAGTTATAGGTAGGTTACCATGTGTTATATTATCATGATAACAGATAGTTATAGGTAGGTTACCATGTGTTATATTATCATGATAACAGATAGTTATAGGTAGGTTACCATGTGTTATATTATCATGATAACAGATAGTTATAGGTAGGTTACCATGTTATATTATCATGATAACAGAGAGTTATAGGTAGGTTACCATGTGTTATATTATCATGATAACAGATAGTTATAGGTAGGTTACCATGTGTTATATTATCATGATAACAGAGAGTTATAGGTAGGTTACCATGTGTTATATTATCATGATAACAGAGAGTTATAGGTAGGTTACCATGTGTTATATTATCATGATAACAGATAGTTATAGGTAGGTTACCATGTGTTATATTATCATGATAACAGAGAGTTATAGGTAGGTTACCATGTGTTATATTATCATGATAACACATAGTTATAGGTAGGTTACCATGTGTTATAATATCATGATAACAGAGAGTTATAGGTAGGTTACCATGTGTTATATTATCATGATAACACATAGTTATAGGTAGGTTACCATGTGTTATATTATCATGATAACACATAGTTATAGGTAGGTTACCATGTGTTATATTATCATGATAACAGAGAGTTATAGGTAGGTTTCCATGTGTTATATTATCATGATAACAGAGAGTTATAGGTAGGATACCATGTGTTATAATATCATGATAACAGATAGTTATAGGTAGGTTACCATGTGTTATATTATCATGATAACAGAGAGTTATAGGTAGGTTACCATGTGTTATATTATCATGATAACAGAGAGTTATAGGTAGGTTACCATGTGTTATAATATCATGATAACTGATAGTTATAGGTAGGTTACCATGTGTTATATTATCATGATAACAGAGAGTTATAGGTAGGTTACCATGTGTTATATTATCATGATAACAGAGAGTTATAGGTAGGTTACCATGTGTTATAATATCATGATAACAGAGAGTTATAGGTAGGTTACCATGTGTTATATTATCATGATAACAGAGAGTTATAGGTAGGTTACCATGTGTTATATTATCATGATAACAGAGAGTTATAGGTAGGTTACCATGTGTTATATTATCATGATAACAGAGAGTTATAGGTAGGTTACCATGTGTTATATTATCATGATAACAGAGAGTTATAGGTAGGTTACCATGTGTTATATTATCATGATAACAGATAGTTATAGGTAGGTTACCATGTGTTGTATTATCATGATAACAGATAGTTATAGGAAGGTTACCATGTGTTATATTATCATGATAACAGATAGTTATAGGTAGGTTACCATGTGTTATATTATCATGATAACAGATAGTTATAGGTAGGTTACCATGTGTTGTATTATCATGATAACAGATAGTTATAGGAAGGTTACCATGTGTTATATTATCATGATAACAGATAGTTATAGGTAGGTTACCATGTGTTATATTATCATGATAACAGAGAGTTATAGGTAGGTTACCATGTGTTGTATTATCATGATAACAGAGAGTTATAGGTAGGTTACCATGTGTTATATTATCATGATAACAGAGAGTTATAGGTAGGTTACCATGTGTTATATTATCATGATAACAGAGAGTTATAGGTAGGTTACCATGTTTTATATTATCATGATAACAGAGAGTTATAGGTAGGTTACCATGTGTTATATTATCAGGCCATTATGTGTTTGAGTTTGAGTTGATTTTATTTTTACAGGGACAGTGCACATGAATCAACGTTTCCGTAAAAGTGCCGGTTTTAGCCAGCCGGCTAATTTTCAACCGCAGTCCCTGGGCAGGTTATTAAAAACAATATCAATATAGACAATCATTGAGCAGTCAGAACACGCAGAGCAACATAGGACACGCAAGACGTAGCATACAGACAGAGCAACATAGGACAAGCAAGACGTAGCATACAGACAGAGCAACATAGGACAAGCAAGACATAGCATACAGACAGAGCAACATAGGACAAGCAAGACGTAGCATACAGACAGAGCAACATAGGACAAGCAAGACATAGCATACAGACAGAGCAACATAGGACAAGCAAGACGTAGCATACAGACAGAGCAACATAGGACAAGCAAGACGTAGCATACAGACAGAGCAACATAGGACAAGCAAGACGTAGCATACAGACAGAGCAACATAGGACAAGCAAGACATAGCATACAGACAGAGCAACAGAACAAAAAGCAGCAAGACAAAATTCATAAAAGCAACAAAGTGTTTCCACACCTCACAAACAGACAACATGGAAAGCGGCAACACACAGCTAGGGATTATGATCACAAATCTGATTGACCTCTTAGTCTGACAAACAATTTCATACATTTTGTGAATGAGTGTGATTTGGTGGTGCAGTTATGTGTGTCTGATGGCAGTGTATTTCAGACATGGGAAGCTCTCACAGAGAAAGCGGATTTACTGAAGATGCTTTTCCTTAAGGGAACTATACAGTCACCTCTCATGGCAGACCTTGTGGATCTGCTGCCATATGTTTGGGTTTTCTGTTTAACAAAAATACTGAGTGGAGGGGGAGGAGCCAGGCCATTTAGGATCTTGAATACAAGACATGGTGTATTGACAAACCACAAGATTTTCATCCAAATCAGGAAGCAGGTCATGGTTCATCTGCACAAGATTTGTAAATCAGGAGCTCATTCTGGGATTCCAGTGATGATGGCTACTTTGAGAGCCTGTTTGTAGACAGACTGAATAGGTTTTAATGTTGTACAGCAAGCTTGGGCCCAACTAGTCAAGCAGTATGTTAAGTGGGGAGTATCATAGATTTGAAGTACAGTTTTGCTACCTCTGTAGTCAAACAATTTCATATAAATCGGAAATGAGCTAGGTTGAATTTGGTTATCTGAATGACCCTTTTCACATGCTTTTAAAATAGGTAACTTGGGGTTAATCTGGAATCAACTAGAGGTTGGAATCAACTATGATGCCAAGGTACTTAAAATCAGATACCACCTGGAGCTTCTGAATGGATCAGGTTCTTTTGATCAATGTATTTAATAACTGTTATTTCCAATTCCCATCAGGCCAGGAGCGGTACCCTGTGATATCTGCTCTGAGGTCCAAGCTGTGAAGTTCTGTCAGACCTGCAGTGTGTCCTACTGTGAGACCCACATCAGACAGCACTATACAATACCTAAACTAAAGAGACACACACTGGTGGATGTGACTGGAGACCTGGTGCAGAAACTCTGTCAACATGACTACAGTCCTCTGGAGGTGTTCTGCAGGACAGACCAGATGCTGATCTGCAGTCAGTGTGCAGAGACAAACCACAAAGGACATGATACCACCATCCATGAGATAAAGAAAGCAGGAAGACAGGTAACTACTGGGGTTCATCTGGAAGACGGGTAACTATTGGGGTTAATCTGGAAGACAGGTAACTACTGGGGTTAATCAGGAAGACAGGTAACTACTGGGGTTCATCTGGAAGACGGGTAACTATTGGGGTTAATCTGGAAGACAGGTAACTACTGGGGTTAATCAGGAAGACAGGTAACTACTGGGGTTAATCTGGAAGACGGGTAACTATTGGGGTTAATCAGGAAGACAGGTAGCTACTGGGGTTAATCAGGAAGACCGGTAGCTACTGGGGTTCTCTTTTCTTTCGGGGTTGTTCAGTGCAGTTCCAGTCCATGTCTGAACACTCCTTAATTAACACTAGAACCGTTGGGACTCGAGGCATCCCAGTTTGGTCCGTCAACATTCTAACAGCCCAATAAAAACATTTCATATGTGCTACGGCAACAATAATCCTTTGGCTGTGTTCATGAAGGTCTTAGTATTATTAGTTCTGATTAGGATCTGCAATTATCTGCTGCTGAGGCAGTGGCTACTCTTCCTGGGGTCCAAACAGGAAACTAAACACAAAGTAGTATATATTGCACTATATTTATGTTACAATTAAATAACGTGGCAGACATAATACAATACATAATACAACACAACATATAGAATGTCTGTCTCTTCACAGTCCCTGTTGTAAGGGCTTATTGTGATCTGTTTTTCATTCTGGTTTTATTGTGATCTTACATTACATGGGGAAAGGGGATAAGTAGTCAGTTGTACAACTGAACGCATTCAACTGAAATATGTCTTCCGTTATTTGAAAGTATGACAGTAATCCATGCTTTGGTTCAGTTTTCCTGCCACTGTTTCCACTGTTTTTTCCGCATTTGTGGCTCAAATCCAATTCAAGTCATGGGACTGATATTAGCATTTTACACGTATCATGTCCAAATCATCCAAAAGTACTGTATCTAAAATTGATTGTGAAGCTCAACGAGGTCACTTGTAGATGATTTGAACATGATGTGTGAACAAGGCTAATATGTGTCCCATGACTTTAATGAGATGTGTACCACAATTGCTAAAATGTTAGCATGTGTCAACAGTGCCAATGAAGCTAAACCTAAGCATGGATTGCTGTCATACCGTTTCCATAGACTGCTTAGAGGGTAAGGAAAACAATATTTCATTTTGTAATTTGGGGGAACTACACCATCATCATTTTGTTTAGGCAGGTCTTAAATATTACTGAACTAAATGTATTTAAAAAGTACAGAATAGGAGTTTTATTATGTTAGTATTATGTTATTAGTTTCAATATAGTTGATGTGTAGTTTTGATGGGCTATTAGTCGGATGTGCAGCCGGATGAAGGAAGGGCTGAAGGGAGGGCTGAAGGAAGGGCTGAAGGAAGGGCTGAAGGAAGGGCTGAAGGAAGGGCTGAAGGAAAGGATGAAGGAAGGGCTGAAGGAAAGGATGAAGGAAGGGCTGAAGGAAGGAAGGGATGAAGGAAGGGCTGAAGGAAGGGCTGAAGGAAGGGCTGAAGGGAGGGATGAAGGAAGGGATGAAGGGAGGGCTGAAGGGAGGGCTGAAGGAGGGCTGAAGGAAAGGATGAAGGAAGGGCTGAAGGGAGGGATGAAGGAAGGGATGAAGGAAGGGCTGAAGGAAGGGCTGAAGGAAGGGCTGAAGGAAGGGATGAAGGAAGGATGAAGGAAAGGATGAAGGAAGGGCTGAAGGAAAGGATGAAGGAAGGGCTGAAGGGAGGGATGAAGGAAGGGATGAAGGAAGGGATGAAGGAAGGGCTGAAGGAAGGGCTGAAGGAAGGGATGAAGGAAGGGATGAAGGAAAGGATGAAGGAAGGGCTGAAGGAAGGAAGGGATGAAGGAAGGGCTGAAGGAAGGGCTGAAGGAAGGGCTGAAGGAAGGGCTGAAGGAAGGGATGAAGGAAGGGCTGAAGGGAGGGCTGAAGGGAGGGCTGAAGGAAGGGCTGAAGGAAGGGCTGAAGGAAGGGCTGAAAGGGATGAAGGAAGGATGAAGGAAGGGCTGAAGGAAGGGATGAAGGAAGGGATGAAGGAAGGGATGAAGGAAGGGAAGGAAGGAAGGGATGAAGGAAGGGCTGAAGGAAGGGCTGAAGGAAGGGCTGAAGGGAGGGATGAAGGAAGGGATGAAGGGAGGGCTGAAGGGAGGGCTGAAGGGAGGGCTGAAGGAAGGGCTGAAGGAAGGGCTGAAGGAAGGGCTGAAGGAAGGGATGAAGGAAGGGATGAAGGAAGGGATGAAGGAAGGGATGAAGGAAGGGCTGAAGGAAGGGCTGAAGGAAGGGCAGGGGAGAAGAACGTCCTCCTAAAACGGCTTATAATACATTGTTTGTGATATGTAATTATAGTTTTTGTACGATTTTATTTTTATATATACACTTAACAAAAATATAAATGCAACATGCAACAATTTCATTGCTTTTACTGAGTTACAGTTCATATGAGAATTCAGTCAGTGGAACTAAATTCATTGGGCCCTAATATATGGATTCCACATGACTGGGAATACAGATATGGATCTGTTGGTCACAGATATCGTACAAAAGGGGCCTCACAATGGGCTTCAGGATCTCATCATGATAGTTTTGTGCATTCAAATTGTCATCAATAAAATGCAATTGTGTTGGTTGTCCGTAGCTAATGTCTGCCCATACAACAACACCACTGCCACCGTGGGGCACTCTGTTCACAATGTTGACATCAGCACACCGCTCGCCCAGAAAACATCATACACGTGGTCTGTGAAAAATACGATTTCTGTGCAATGGAGCATTTCTGGGATCTTTTATTTCAGCTCATGAAACATGGGACCAGCAATTTACATGTTGCGTTTATATTTTTGTTCAGTGTATTTTCTCAAACAATAATAACCAAACAAAATACAATAAACAGACGCACAGAAATTTCTACAAACATTCAGTGACATCACACCTGCTCAGACTCACATGTTCCCACCCATACACATCATGTATGTCTCACAACCACACTCCCCCTCCATCTCCTGGAACTTTCCTGTGCTTGTAGCACTCTATGCCATACAGCCTCAAATTACACTGTTTTACCTTTCTCTGGAGCCCACACCTTTTCAATATTTAAATAATAATGCATTTCATTCATCCACTGTTTTACTTTTCTCTGGAGCCTACACCTTTTTCAATATTTAAATAAAAATAAATTTCATTTGTCCACTGTTTTAGTGATGGAGCATAATTTGATTTCCAGTTTTTAAAGTAGAAGTTTTTTCAAAATCATTGACGAGAAAGGTACTGTATGGTCCACCCCATTGGGTATCTCACCGCTCCCCCAAATACCATGTATTGAAATATGCAGACAGACAGATTAAAAGTAAACATGCATTGTAAAAGTTGTAACAACGACAGTGTGATAAATGTACTTATTTAGGAAAAGTCAAGGATGGAGGGGGACATGACTTTAAAAATGGACTATTACAATGTTAAATTCACAACGTTGTTCAAAATATGTCATCTGCACTTTCAGCATTGCAGAAGAATATCAAAAGCAGTTGATGTATCTTTGAAAAAACATCTGTTTTACATTTAGCAAAATATTTATTTTTTAAAGAAATGACTAATTCTAATTTTGTTTTCCCAGCCTAAGAGTTTTGATAGAGACCAACACACAACGTTGGCCGCGGATGATGGTAGGTACAGTTTACAGTATGTGGAAACAGAATAAACTGACCCAAACAATATTATTTAATTTGAATCTCAATTTTATAGGATACATTTTGTAATACGTCAATTGTTTTCCTTTAACTCCTGGTATAAATAGTACAAATGTGTGTTTGGAATGTCAATGAAGTCTGTTTTTCAATCACCTGTTATTCCTTCACTAGTGCTGCCCCCTCCTGGTGACATCCAGGTCCTGTTGCTGACGTCAGACTCTGTGTCTCTGAGCTGGAGTTCTCCTAAAGGATTGAAGGGACCACAGAAGTTCAGAGTGACCTGGGGTTGTGACGTGGAACCGTGCAGTATAGGGGTGAAAAATGTTCATGAAGTTGAAATAAGCAGACTCAACCCTGGTAAAAAGTACCAGTTCAGTGTGGCTACAGAGGGAGAAGATGGAAGCCAAAGCAGATGGATCTCAGCATCCCTATCCGCAGGTACAGTAGGTCTCAGCATCCCTATCTGCAGGTACAGTAGGCCTCAGCATCCCTATCTGCAGGTACAGTAGGTCTCAGCATCCCTATCCGCAGGTACAGTAGGTCTCAGCATCCCTATCCGCAGGTACAGTAGGTCTCAGCATCCCTATCCGCAGGTACAGTAGGTCTCAGCATCCCTATCCGCAGGTACAGTAGGTCTCAGCATCCCTATCCACAGGTACAGTAGGTCTCAGCATCCCTATCCACAGGTACAGTAGGTCTCAGCATCCCTATCTGCAGGTACAGTAGGTCTCAGCATCCCTATCAGACAGGTACAGTAGGTCTCAGCATCCCTATCCAGGTACAGTAGGCCTTAGCATCCCTATCCACAGGTACAGTAGGTCTCAGCATCCCTATCCACAGGTACAGTAGGTCTCAGCATCCCTATCCACAGGTACAGTAGGTCTCAGCATCCCTAGAACAGCTACAAGGCTACTTAGGAACCTTCTCATCCCTATCTACAGGTACAGTAGGTCTCAGCATCCCTATCCGCAGGTACAGTAGGTCTCAGCATCCCTATCCACAGGTACAGTGGGTCTCAGCATCCCTATCCACAGGTACAGTGGGTCTCAGCATCCCTATCCACAGGTACAGTAGGTCTCAGCATCCCTATCCGCAGGTACAGTAGGATAACTTGTGTTTTTATTCAGACTACGTTTTAGTCATTTAGCAGACACTCTTATTCTGAGCAATTAGGGTTAAGTGCCTTGCTCAAGGGAAAATCAACAGATTTCGCAACAGAACGGGGATTCCAGGTCCTGTTGCTGATATCAGACTCTGGGATTTAAACCAGCGACCTTTCGTTTACTGGCCCAACACACTTAACCACTAGACTACAACTGTGCTGAACAATGGGGAACAGAGTGAACCTGTCTCTACAACCATCTGCACTAGTAAGAGATCTTCCCCCAACTACAGCCCATCATCTCTTTACCAGTAACTAGAGAGATATATCTTTACCAGTAACTAGAGAGATATATATTTACCAGTAACTAGAGAGATATATCTTTACCAGTAACTAGAGAGATCTCTTTACCAGTAACTAGAGAGATATATCTTTACCAGTAACTAGAGAGATATATCTTTACCAGTAACTAGAGAGATCTCTTTACCAGTAACTAGAGAGATATATCTTTACCAGTAACTAGAGATATATATCTTTACCAGTAACTAGAGAGATATATCTTTACCAGTAACTAGAGAGATATATCTTTACCAGTAACTAGAGAGATCTCTATATCTCTTTACCAGTAATTAGAGATATCTCTTTATCAGTAACTAGAGAGATATCTCTTTACCAGTAACTAGAGATGTCTCTTAGAGAGATATCTCTTTACCAGTAACTAGAGATATATCTTTACCAGTAACTAGAGAGATATATCTTTACCAGTAACTAGAGAGATATCTCTTTACCAGTAACTAGAGATATCTCTACATCTCTTTACCAGTAACTAGAGATATATCTCTTTACCAGTAACTAGAGAGATCTCTTTACCTGTAAACTAGACAGATATCTCTTTACCAGTAACTAGAGCGATTTTGTTACATTACAAATCAAAATTGTTTTGTTGATTCTGTTCTGAGCTTATTTCTAACCATATCAAAAGCTCCAACCTTATTTGACCTTTTCTCCCGTAAGGCTTTACACATTTTATTAAATGTTTAATGGGTTTCTATTAATTTTGGTGAGACTGAAAGAGGCCTAGTTCAGCCATTACCCCCAAGAACGCCATTTCCTCATCAGAACACCATCTCTGTCAAATTAACCCGAACAAACTTTATCTAACTCCTCTGGATGTATCTCAGCAAAGAGAGGGGCGAGGGAAGAATCTTTACTCTGTTCAGCAATAAGCTGCTTCCTAGACATCGAAGTGTCAACTGCAGGAACCCTCTCTTCTTTTATAAGTCCTACAAACACATTCACCTTTGGGGTTTTCAATGGAGAAGTCAACTCAGGAGGTTTACCAAAATCAGAACCACACATAAAAGTCTCAGATAGATCGAACATGGTGGAATCGCTGATATCCTCCTCAACACTGCTTGCTCATGGCAACCTTCTTAGACATAGCACTACTATACTGATAACCCATCAGGTTCTTCTTCTCTGGGTTCCTTACAAACAACATGATTTGGCACAACATTCACTTCCGCCAAATCTTTGCAAAAGAAAAAGAATGAAACCCGGTTAGGCTAGGCCTCACTCCAACGATAACAGAACCAGAAACTAAATCAGACTCGAGTTCCACATTATACAAAGGATCTTACATGCACTCCATCTCCACACCTTGTACAAACACTGTAACCAGTTTCTGACGTGTCAGACAAGGGCCAAACATCCTCCAAAAGGAAGGATTCAGCTGCATCAGTTTCTCATAGTATCTTCACAGGCTGTTTAACAGCATCATCATTATGCAGAGACACGAACCCTTCTGAAACAAAGGGTTCATACACATCTGATCCAACATCTTGTTTAGGAGATACACCAGTCCCAACCAGAAATTTAACGGGCTGGAGTGATCCCATAAGTTAAACTGCTTTCTCTCTCTAAATATTTTTTTTTCCAACTTAGGCCACTTAGACTGTGTCCTTTGTCATGGCAGTAATGATAAACTTACGGATATGAAGAACCAGTTTTCTGACGATCCTTGTTTTTGGACACTGGGGAAGAGACTGAAACCTCGTAGTAGGAGGTGACTTCTCTTCTCTCTTGTGTAGGGAGAACTACTGGGTGCTTTGCTTGTGAAGGTAGTTTTATGTGTCAACACAAACTCATCAGCAGCTGCAGCTTTCTCAAGTGTGAGATCCTTGTGTAGGTAGACCCTTTTGTGAAGCTACTAGTCTTTGAGGTTCTTGACTTCTCTTCTCTCTTGTGTAGGGAGAACTACTGGGTGCTTTGCTTGTGAAGGTAGTTTTATGTGTCAACACAAACTCATCAGCAGCTGCAGCTTTCTCAAGTGTGAGTGCTTCCAGCTCTAACTCTTTTAATAGGTTGGCTCGTGTTCTTGTTCTCTGGCAGCACGTTCTTATTGTTCTGTTTTAACCAAATGGCCTGCTGAATGGCCTGCGGAATGGCCTGCGGAATGGCCTGCAGGAATTGGCCTGCGGAATTGGCCTGCAGGAATTGGCCTGCAGGAATTGGCCTGCAGGAATTGGCCTGCAGGAATTGGCCTGCAGGAATTGGCCTGCTGAATGGCCTGCAGGAATTGGTCTGCAGAATTGGTCTGCTGAATGGCCTGCTGAATGACCTGCTGAATGGCCTGCTGAATGGCCTGCTGAATGGCCTGCTGAATGGCCGGCAGGAATTGGCCTGCTGAATTGGCCTGCTGAATGCCTGCTGAATGGCCTGCTGAATGGCCTGCTGAATGACCTGCTGAATGACCTGCTGAATGGCCTGCAGGAATTGGCCTGCTGAATGGCCTGCTGAATGATGGCCTGCTGAATGGCCTGCTGAATGGCCTGCTGAATGGCCTGCTGAATGGCCTGCTGAATGGCCTGCTGAATGGCCTGCTCTAAGCTGAATGGCCTTTTGCTGAATCCCATTTTGCCTTTAGTTCTATTGGCCTGCTGAATGGCCTCTGAATGGCCTGCAGTGGCCTGCTGAATGGCCTGCTGAATGGCCTCTCAAGCTCTAATTTCTTTTGCTCCCATTTTGCCTTTAGTGTTATCTACAGGGTGTATTGTACCACCTATAGGACCCTTTTCATCATCCTTCCTCTCTGGGAGGATTTCCTCCTCCACCAAAGCAGTACCAATGAACTCTGACTACTGTTTTTGGGTTCAACATGTACCACTTTGATGTCATAATGCTTTGCAATGAGAAGATTTGTCTTCGTACATTTATCAAGTAACTCCCAAGTAGAATTCCCCACAAATGCTCCCAAATCAAAGTTAATCTGTTTTGTTTATTAGCTTGTGTGTTTATGCACTTTTTCACAGATTTCGCCACCCTCTGAATGGTTGTCAGTAACACAAACTCCACCACAAAAGTGTATTTTGAAAACTCAAATCTCTGGGCACAGTAGAGCTTCAGAGTAGCTGATTAGAGTGACTATCATATCGTTAACACTCCCCAATAAGAAAACCAATAACATTGTTGCTCAACAGAAATAGGGAACTAACAAAAAATACCTGAACAACCAGAATGAAACAGGTGGGGTTTTAGGAGGGGTTCTTAGACACCCATGGCGTGTTCCCTGAAAGTTGACTAGCAACAAGAATCTGGGTCTAAGTTGGGTCTAAATTAAGTTGCCCTGAGAAAAGACAAAACAAAATAAAACCCACGCCAACTTATAATATGGAGCTAAAAGCAATTGGAGCAAATCAAAGGGGAGAACACAGGATAAAATACTTCATTTGTATCAGACTCAAAGAGTAAGAGCTAAACCGTGGTCAAGAACTTCCAGCATCTCTCATGCCAAATGGAACACCCGGGTCAGCTGCTCTTAAATATCCCCTGTGCCAGCACAACTGACTAATGAGGCAACAGGTGAAACACATCCTGAACTACGAGGATGATTCCAATCAGGTCAAACCCAAACAGAACCATCCTCGGAAAAAAATTGAGCACAACCCCAAAACCTATAACACTCCTGTAATATGTTTCTGGAGTTAAACTGTAGCCCTGACAATAATATATTTTCCCTTAGTACCTCCTGCTCCAGACCAGCTGACTGTTGACTCAGTGGATGCCACATCAGCTGCTGTTAGCTGGAGCCAGCCACCAGGATTGGACCAAACCCAACATCATTACCAGATCTCCTACACCTGTCCAGGGACAGAACCACACATCACTACCACATCTTCACACAGCATCACTCTCTGTGACCTGCAAGGTGGTACTCAGTACTTTGTCTCTGTCTGTACTGTGCTGGAAGATGGAAGGAAAAGTCAACTGGTGTTAACAACCCTCACCACAAGTAAGGAAGTACACTATTTGTTTTTGCATGTGTTTTGTTGTCGTTGTTATTATAATGGACTTGGTCTATTACCAAATAGGGCTATCTTCTGTATACCCCTTTACCTTGTCACAACACAACTGATTGGCTCAAACACCATTAAGAAGTAAATGCATTCAACACACTAACTTGTATGAATGCACATATGAAATGCATTCCAGGTGACTACCTCATGAAGGTGGTTGAGAGAATGTCAAGAGTGTGCAAAGCTGTCATCAAGACAAAGGGTGGCTATTTGAAGATTCTCAAATATAAAATATATTTTGATTTGTTTAACACTTTTTTTGCTTACTACATGATTCCATATTTGTTATTTCATAGTTTTGATGTCTTCACTATTATTCTACAATGTAGGGGGGAAAAAAACCTTGAATGAGTAGGTGTTCTAAAACTTTTGACTGGTAGTGTACATACATTTTACATACCACCACCTGTCACGCCCTGGCCTTAGTATTCTGTGTTTTCGTTATTATTTTGGTTAGGCCAGGGTGTGACATGAGGATTTATGTGGTTTGTTTTGTCTGGGGTTGTTTGTAGTTATGGGATTGTGGTTAGAGTAGTACTCTAGGTAAGTCTATGGTTGCCTAGAGTGGTTCTCAATCAGAGGCAGGTGTTTATTGTTGTCTCTGATTGGGAACCATATTTAGGCAGCCATATTCTTTAGGTGTCTTGTGGCACCAGATAGGACTGTTTTGGTTTTTTCACGTTTCTTGTTTTTGTAGATTGTTGTATTTTCATCTTTATTAAAGATGTACAAAACTAACCACGCTGCATTTGGTCCGCCTCTCTTTCACCAGAAAACCGTTACACCACCCACCTCTTCGGGGGACATTTGTTATATATTTTTTATTTTTACAGCTTTTCTGCTACGTATACATACATTTACATACCTGGTACTTTCATATACAGCAATCACAATAATACATTACCAACAAGCTCTTTAATCCCACCCCCAGCCACCTCAGCCACATAGACCTCAGCTCTTTAATCCCATCAGCCACTCTCAGCCCATCCCACCTATAGACCTCAGCTCTTTAATCCCACCCCTCAGCCACTCTCAGCCCATCCCACCTATCACCATAGACCTCAGCTCTTTAATCCCACCCCTCAGCCACCATAGCAGCTCATCCCACCTATCACCAAAGACCTCAGCTCTTTAATCCCACCCCTCAGCCACTCTCAGCCCATCCCACCTATCACCATAGACCTCAGTTCTTTAATCCCACCCCTCAGCCACTCGCAGCCCATCCCACCTATCACCATAGACCTCAGCTCTTTAATCCCACCCCTCAGCCACTCTCAGCCCATCCCACCTATCACCATAGACCTCAGCTCTTTAATCCCACCCCTCAGCCACTCTCAGCCCATCCCACCTATCACCATAGACCTCAGCTCTTTAATCCCACCCCTCAGCCACTCTCAGCCCATCCCACCTATCACCATAGACCTCAGCTCTTTAATCCCACCCCTCAGCCACTCAGCAGCTCATCCCACCTATCACCAAAGACCTCAGCTCTTTAATCCCACCCCTCAGCCACTCTCAGCCCATCCCACCTATCACCATAGACCTCAGCTCTTTAATCCCACCCCTCAGACACTCTCAGCCCATCCCACCTATCACCATAGACCTCAGCTCTTTAATCCCACCCCTCAGCCACTCTCAGCCCATCCCACCCATCCCCATAGACCACCATCGTTTGGTTTCCATGTGCCATATATTTTTCAATTGTGCTGTGATGTTTTACAAACATTTAGAACCTTTCTAGTCAAAGAGTATCCACAGATTGTGAGCTTAAGATGAAAACCTTTCCTACGAGTATTATTCTATCATTTATTGAATATGGCTTTTCATATCACCCAACACTGTTATTTGTAAGGTTCATTTTAAGTGAATGTTGTAATGAAGTAACCTACTTAAGTATTATCTCTGGTGTCAAACTGACTAGTTATCTAAAGGACTGTAATGTAAATGAACTAATCATAATGGATGTGTCAGAGTGGGATGTAAAGGTACAGTATCTTCCCTGATGAGAAATATATGATGGTGATTTTCCTGAATATTTCCTGATCTTCCTTTCTATTTACAGGATCCTATCTGATGGATCTGTTGTCAAAGGCTGGACTAGAAGATCATTATGAAAACAAGCTGATGTTAAGTACTGTCCTTGAGATAAATGCTGATACTACATCAGATGAGCCTCTTACCACTATGCAGTCACTTCCAGGGGCCTTCCTGAAGAAATTAATGATGGCAAATCTGAATGCTAGGAGTGTTAAATGTCTGACCACTGATGCAGATGTTTCATTTCCGGGTACAGACCGTTTTGAGAATCTAAAGAGTGACTCTGCTAACAGTAATGTCATTAATCCACTGGACCTGATTAGTGCCCTGTTTCTGTGTTCAGATGGTTTCCTGCAGCAGGAGATGGTCCAGAAAATGTCCATGTGTCAGTTTGCTGTTCCTCTTCTGCTGCCCAACTGTGACACAGAACAAATCACTTTGATGCTGTGGGCTTTGAGGGACATAGTGAAGAAGTTTAGACTCTCTTCCCAAACATCCACAAAGGCTTTTGTGGAGGAGAGAATTGTACTCTCTGATATTCCCATGGTGTCCTTTGTTAGGTTAGGTGAGATTAGAGTGTCCAAGTCTCAGATCTTGAACAAACTGCTTAGTAACCCTCAGCAGTACCATGACACATTTGTTCATCATGATATGGAATGTGGCGACATCCCCCATAGAATTTCAGATGGTCTGGTTGAAATCAGCTGGTACCTTCCATGTGGGAACAGAAACATAGACATCTTCACTAAGCCTGTGGCTGTTGCCAATCTCAGAGGAGACATCAGGTCCTTTGAAAAACAGTTCTCCTTTCTGTGTCAAACATCAGCTGCAGTTTACATTTTCACTGATGATTTAAAGGCATATCTCAATTTGTTGAAAAGCAAAAACACAAAAGCAAAGATATTTCTGGTCGTCAACTCTCAAAGAAAATCATTCAGAGTAGACACATTAAAACAAATGATCACAAACTGCAGTATCAATGACCAAAATGTGATTGTCAAGAAAAAGAAAAACGATGCAGAATTTGTCAAAACGCTGCAATCATCTGTTGGTGACATCATTGAAAATAGTCCAGACCGGTTGACAGTGGAAAACATGACTGACATAGCTCGTCACAGTGGGATTCTGGTTGATGAAGACCGCCATGACTGTCAGAGTGCCAGGAAGATGGCAGATGAAATCACCAGCAACATCAGAGACACAGTCAAATTTAAAGACAAACAGCTACCCTTACAAGGGAAAATCTGGAAAAAGCTTTCCCAGTTGGAGAAAGAGAGATGTAGACTGAGAAAAGCAGGGGATCAAGACAGTTCTCTGAATACAAAGGAGGAAGAGCTGAGAGAGAAGCAACACACATTTGACATGTCAGATGCAATGGCAAGCTTCATTTTAGGATTGTCAGGTTCAGGAGCGGAGCGTTCCTATTTCCTCAAATGGATGCGGATAAATCTGGACAATCTGTCACCAAAGAACCTGTCTGCTTTGCGGGACCAGTACAAAGCTCTTTGCCAATATTCTCCGGAGAGAAAAGACGACATTAAAGATTTGGATAAGCAATTATCTGACTGTTCCCTGGGTCTTGAACACTTCCTGCGTGAGTTGGGCCAGTTATATGAAGCTGCCTGCTCCCTCCTGAAGACAGTCCTCAAAGGAAACAGATGGAGCAGCTCCCTGGATTGTGTGCTCAGATGCTGTTGGATGGTTTCCCCATTGAGCTTGTGGATGGAGATGCATCAAATATCCCTCTGAAATGGATATCAGCTGTTCTGACTCAGCTTCATACTCTTGTGGACTCTAACAGTAAGATCCTGGTTGTCTCAGTTTTAGGGGTCCAAAGCACTGGGAAGTCCACTCTCCTCAACACCATGTTTGGGGTCCAGTTTGCTGTCAGCAGTGGAAGATGCACCAGAGGGGCCTTCATGCTGCTGATTAAAGTCAACAAAGAACTCAAGGAGGAGCTGAAATGTGACTTCATCATGATCATTGACACAGAGGGGTTGAAATCACCAGAGTTGGCTCAACTAGATGATAGTCATGAACATGACAATGAACTGGCCACACTGGTGATAGGACTCAGTGATGTCACTATCATCAACATCTCCATGGAGAACTCCACAGAGATGAAAGACATTCTGCAGATTGTTGTTCATACCTTCCTCAGGATGAAGGAATTGGGGAAGAAGCCGATATGTCATTTTGTGCACCAGAATGTGTCAGACATGTCTGCTCATGACAACAACATGAGAGAGCGGAAGAAGTTGTTGGAACAGTTGAATGAAATGACCCAGGCAGCAGCTAGAATGGAGAAGAAGGAGAATATCACCAAGTTCACTGATGTGATGGAGTATGATCCAGACACAAGCAGCTGCTACATCCCAGGACTCTGGCATGGGACTCCCCTATGGCTCCAGTCAATGCTGGCTACAGTGAGGCTGTGTATGATTTTAAAAAGAGCTTGATGCAAGACTTAATCAAATGCCAGAGTAATGATGACATGACACATTTCCTGAAGTGGACAGAAAGCTTGTGGGAGTCTGTCAAATTGGATAAATGAATTTTCAGTGTCAGAAACAGCTTGGTTGCAGATGCATACACCAGTTAATGCTTTAAGTACAATGGTTGGGAACGGTCCTTCAAGAAGGACATTTATTCCTGGATAATGGGTGCTGAAAGCAGAATATAAAACAGATCCAAACCCCCAAATGAGCATATGAATCGTGCTGAAGGACTTGTCCTGTCATCCCAATGGTGGAAGCAGTTTATTACTGTCACTAGGACAGCAGAACCCCTGCCCATCAGGTTCTAAGTGTTCTAAGTTACCAGTTAGAATAGTAGAATACAGAACCCCTGCCCATCAGGTTCTAAGTGTTCTAAGTTACCAGTTAGAATAGTAGAATACAGAACCCCTGCCCATCAGGTTCTAAGTGTTCTAAGTTACCAGTTAGAATAGTAGAATACAGAACCCCTGCCCATCAGGTTCTAAGTGTTCTAAGTTACCAGTTAGAATAGTAGAATACACAAGGTGCAATTTAGAAATGTGGTTTTATATCAGCAGTTTTTCTCTTGTTATGTAAGTCATTGACAGTCAGTCATTTAGCCCATGTCAGCAAAACAAAGATTGCTAAGTTAGTTTAGCGGCCAGCTATCTAAACTATTATGGTTGAATTACCTGCTGGGGTCTCCTATTGATTTTGTCAGTCTAACGCCGATATTATATAAAAAAATGTAATTAAAAAATGATATTATATTAAATCAAATGTATTTATAAAGCTCTTTTACATCAGCAGATAATTATACACAAATCCAGCCTAAAAGCCCAAACAGCAAGCAATGCAGACGTAGAGTCACGGTGGCTAGAACAAACTCCCTAGAAAGGCAGGAACCTAGGAAGAAACCTAGAGAGGAACCAGGCTCTGAGGTGTGGCTAGTCCTCTTCTGGCTGTGCCGGGTAGAGATTATAATCATACTGTTGACTACTAGTTGACTTGGACTGGAGTATGAAGACAAATCTCAACATTAGAAAAAATATATTCATATAATTTGTATAAACAGCTGGATTAAAATTAAATGAAGTTTATGCTCATTGGGATGAAACAAGGATATATATTTACAAGAGGGAAGTGTAACTAATTATGAAAGAAAGGTCATTTTGTTTGTTTGTTTGAGCTTTGATATTGTGTTTGATCTTGTATATCATTCATACAGTCTTTGAAGGACTAGCCCAGTGATGGACTGAAGGGGTCCATAGATCAGTGCAGACTGTACATACTGTGATTGTAAATATTGTCCATTAGATTTACCGCCATACAGATGTGATTCTATATGTAATGCTATGTTTTACACCTTTACAAAAAGCCTCTGAAACAGATACAAACATACAAAAGCCTTAAACAAGTATGTATGTAAGCAGAGAACATCTTAGTCCTCATCTTATGAAAGGAAGTTGCATTAAGGGCTACTTTAGTTGCATGCATGTTAAAATATTCATTTCCGTAATGTAACAAGTTAATTATTCCATTGTTTGTTTATTTGCCTGAGATTTGTCAAATGTAAAGAATGTATACACATCTGATTTCATAAAAAATATCTGCATTATTTTACTTTAGAAAAATGCATAACCAATGATTCATCACCTACAGGAAATTTTTATATATCTAATTTCAAAATCCCAGCATTATTTATTGTAGAAAAATCCATGTATCATATCCTATGATTATCCTATGATTAATATACTTATCATACTAACAACAATGTATACCACTTATCATTGAAGGACTTTTTAATAAAAACTGTTCATTGAGATTGTTTATTTTACTTCATTCCCTCATAGATATATTTTAAGTTAATAAAAATATTATAATTAACATTTTAAAACTCTTGAGATATTTGTATTATACAGTAGGATGACCCCCCCACCTCCTAATCTACCTTATATTATACAGTATAATCATACCACAAACATTTTCTTTAAATAATGAATCTATATTTGTTAATTGACTATATGGCGTAGTGCTATTAACAAAATGCATGAAAAGTGCTTTACAAATCATTTTATTATTACAATGTAGGTTATGCAATTAAAACAGACATGAAGTATTGTTAGGGATTGTTTCTATAGCAATGAAAATCAGTAAGAACAAATACACCCACAAATATATTAAAGTGAATGAGAGAAAGAGAGAAGAGAAGTAGAGGAAGACCAGGTTTGATTGAGGAAATAAGTGAATTGCTTTGATATTAGATGATTCTACACTGACAACAGATTTAAACAGTCATGTTGACTCCATACCTCTGAAAGCATCCATTCACTCCTATCCAGTGGGGAAATTAACAGGTAAATCTTGGTGGGGCAAAAAAAAGAAAAACAAGTGGGCTGCATCCGAGCAAAGACACTGCACAACACTAAACAATACATTAATTACACTATAACGGTGACAAACGGTGCCCACAAACTGTTAGGGCCTACATAAAGCTGTCCCAACATCTTACCACTGCTACACCTGGCTACCAGCGGAGCCTTGTCTGGCAGTGAAACAGTTAATTCAGTCTCATTTAATGCCTTTTAAAAAAACATAGCTGATATGGCTGTGTTGCTTAAACAATTGTGGCTTCTAATGACAATTGAGATGTACAAACTATGGCATGAGGGGACGATAAGAGGATAAGAGGCAATCTGTAATTTCGAATAAGACATTAATGAGCGAGCTAGGATGGACGTAATCAATATAACTATTTGTTTAGCACTTTTGAAATGTAGAGCGACAGAGTTCAGAACATGGGCCATTCTTACAGTGTTCTCCCTCTACACCAAGTCAGAACCATAGGATAAAGAAAGGAGGCATATAAGCAGACAATGAAAGCAACATTTTATGATTACATTTCTCAAAAACAGGTTATAGGCTACATGTGCACCACCAAGTCAGAACAGTAGGCGAAATTAGAGGGGTAAATAGACCAAATTATTAGGGTGAGGCACATGGGCTACTAACAGCGTACTACACAACATACACTTATGTATACTGTAGCTAAGAAAGCAATACTATCTCCCTGGCATATTACATTATTTATGCAGCAGCATGCTGTGTTGTTGTGCTGTGCTCACCTTGTTGTGCTGTGCTCACTTGAACAGGAAAGTGGCACGGTGGTCTTTCATCGACAAATTTTGTTATCAAAGTTTGGCATTCTCTGTATTTATGGTTCTTTCAAGACAACTGGGAACTCTGGGGAAAAAAAGGTCAAATCATGATGACGTCAGTGATCTTCAAGTCTTAGCGCTAGAAAGAGGCCTGAGTTCCCGATGTACAATTCCCAGTTGGATGAACGTTCAAAACGTATTTCCCAGTCGGAGCTCGTTTTTTTCAGGAATTCCCAGTTGTCTTGAACCCACTGAAGTCAAGTTTTCGCAGTTTCGAGTTAAGTTGTTTTGAGCGCAGCACAAATCCTGCTTCATTGACAGTATGGCCAATGTTGAATGTTTACCATTTTAAACTTGGAAAAGAGACACTAAATCCCAGATTTGGGACCACACAGACACTCCAATGAATAGCAGGTTATTGATTGCTTTGCAAGGCTTGCAGTTACCCACAGTCTCTGATTCCTTCCACACCACTCATTGTTGAATTTGCGATTTCCAACTTGTGTAATGTTTATGTCCAATGGCCGATGAGCGCTGATATTATCTATAATTTCCCTTCATTATTTATATTCATTTGACAAGGATTAAAAAGTATTTTGTCGACTTGATTCATGATGATGACTGCTAGCTAATATTTTGAAAGTATTATGTTACCACAATCAGTCCAATCAAAGCTACTGTAGATATTACGTGATTTGACGTCATTTTATCTGTGGCCAATGACCTTGAGCCTTACCAACACCTACGCTCCATATTTTCCGCTGGCTGCCCCACCACCACAGAAAGCACTGAGCTCGGCTGAAACACCTGCATTTTGGAGCTGTCTTACTCAAGAAAGCATAAAAGAGACAATGTTTGTATGCGGCTTTATTAACTCAATATTATAATTTTTTTTACATTGTTTGCAAACTGATAAGTATTAATGCCAAAATAACATGCAAAACAGGTAAGACCTCCCCCAAAAAATGTGGGGCTCATAATGACAGGTCACCACTGCTCCTATCATGTCTGCTGTCTCTGCCAACAT
Source organism: Oncorhynchus tshawytscha (assembly GCF_018296145.1). NCBI lineage: Eukaryota > Metazoa > Chordata > Actinopteri > Salmoniformes > Salmonidae > Oncorhynchus > Oncorhynchus tshawytscha. The sequence continues at coordinate 29,466 of NW_024609520.1, forward strand.
CTAAGTTCTGACCCATCATCTCCACAAAGGTCACTCCGCCGCCAACTAGAGGGAAAATGCCATTGACTGGAAGCAGAGAGGGATAGTGGAGGAGAAAAACAGATAACATTTATGGTGGTACAGTCTCATGAACCCAACCTGTTTTAAAAGAACACACAGTTTATTGAGCTCTGTTTACAGTCAATGTTAGCAGAGAACTGGCATAGAAAGTCCATCTAGTCGGTCAAGAGGAAATGGCATCGGGTGGGCTTCTCAGGTTTGTATGGGATAAATAATTTGACATTAACATGAACTATATGTAGTTGATTGTTAAAGTGATTTACTACTAAAACTACTTCATGATAGGTATTTCATCTTATTTATTGTTTCTAATGCGTTTCTAACGTGTTTGTAATTAGTAAATTGTTTACTGTTGTTGATCAAACAGTTAACGTGTCATTGAAAGTGACCCTTAGTCTACTGTCAAAACGGTGCCAGGGAGAATGGCAAAGATTGTTAAAAGTTAAGATATACTGTGCATGTAGACAATTCAACTTGAAACTACTCAAGGAACATTAATATTCTCTGGTAATTATTATATTGTTGATCTTCATTTCATTTTCAAATGTATTTCAGTCCATAAAGAGTAAAACAATGTGCGACATAAGAGTGTGTGACAATCATGTCAAACTGTTGTTGACATCAGAGCCTTCATGCAGGGACCAGAGGAGGGCTGGAGACCCCTTATCAAAGCAAATGGAGCGCCAATGGAACCTGTTGGCTCTGCAATGAAAGCATTAGACCAATTATGCAAGTTTACAACGCAAGAACACAATGAGCTATGTGTTGTCCAGTGTACTTGCTATGTGTTGTCCAATGAGCTATGTGTTGTCCAGTGTACTTGCTATGTGTTGTCCAATGAGCTATGTGTTGTCCAGTGTACTTGCTATGTGTTGGCCAGTGTACTACCCAATTATGTAAAATTGTGCCACCCAAAATGTAACTTGACCTGCATTCTTGTGTTGCGTATTTACATACATTAGGCATTAGTTAGCATGCGTTATGTCACTATTTATAAAGCACAGCTTTTTGAGAATTGACATAGTGGGTTATGTTTTTGCATTTGGCAATGCAACCTTCAGACGGAGCTGTTATTTCACCCTTTATACATCCGTTTTAGGTGTACAAGTACAACACCGTTATAGGTGTACAAGTACAGCACCGTTTTAGGTGTACAAGTACAGCACCGTTTTAGGTGTACAAGTACAACACCGTTTTAGGTGTACAAGTACAACACCGTTTTAGGTGTACAAGTACAACACCGTTTTAGGTGTACAAGTACAACACCGTTATAGGTGTACAAGTACAACACCGTTTTAGGTGTACAAGTACAACACCGTTTTAGGTGTACAAGTACAACACCGTTTTAGGTGTACAAGTACAGCACCGTTTTAGGTGTACAAGTACAGCACCGTTTTAGGTGTACAAGTACAACACCGTTTTAGGTGTACAAGTACAACACCGTTTTAGGTGTATAAATATAACAGAAAGATTGATTGTTTATTGAATCATTTAAAAGTAAATGCTGCCTACAGCCCATATTAATATGCAAAATATGAATTGTTGATATTTCGTTCATCAATACATGATTGTGTTTCTATCTCTGCCTTGGTATGAGGCCTGAGATTAACTGGCTATTATAAAGTAGCTGGTTCCAGCTCTGGAATTAATTGCCCATAATAAACTGGGTGGTTCGGGCTCTGAATGCTGATTGGGTGACAGCCGTGGTATATCAGACTGTTAATCACACTGTGTTATTGATCTAGTAGTGGTGTCATGTTAGTCACACTGTATTATTGATCTACTAGTGGTGTCATGTTAATCACACTGTATTATTGATCTACTAGTGGTGTGTCATGTTAATCACACTGTATTATTGATCTACTAGTGGTGTCATGTTAATCACACTGTATTATTGATCTACTAGTGGTGTCATGTTAATCATACTGTATTATTGATCTACTAGTGGTGTGTCATGTTAATCATACTGTATTATTGATCTACTAGTGGTGTCATGTTAATCATACTGTATTATTGATCTACTAGTGGTGTCATGTTAATCACACTGTATTATTGATCTACTAGTGGTGTCATGTTAATCACACTGTATTATTGATCTACTAGTGGTGTCATGTTAATCATACTGTATTATTGATCTACTAGTGGTGTGTCATGTTAATCATACTGTATTATTGATCTACTAGTGGTGTCATGTTAATCACACTGTATTATTGATCTACTAGTGGTGTGTCATGTTAATCACACTGTATTATTGATCTACTAGTGGTGTCATGTTAATCATACTGTATTATTGATCTACTAGTGGTGTGTCATGTTAATCACACTGTGTTATTGATCTACTAGTGGTGCGTCATGTTAATCACACTGTATTAGTGATCTACTAGTGGTGTGTCATGTTAATCATACTGTATTAGTGATCTACTAGTGGTGTCATGTTAATCACACTGTATTATTGATCTACTAGTGGTGTGTCATGTTAATCACACTGTATTAGTGATCTACTAGTGGTGTGTCATGTTAATCACACTGTATTATTGATCTACTAGTGGTGTCATGTTAATCATACTGTATTATTGATCTACTAGTGGTGTGTCATGTTAATCACACTGTGTTATTGATCTACTAGTGGTGTCATGTTAATCACACTGTGTTATTGACCTACTAGTGGTGTCATGTTAATCACACTGTGTTATTGATCTACTAGTGGTGTCATGTTAATCACACTGTATTAGTGATCTACTAGTGGTGTGTCATGTTAATCACACTGTGTTATTGATCTAGTAGTGGTGTCATGTTAATCACACTGTATTATTGATCTACTAGTGGTGTCATGTTAATCACACTGTATTATTGATCTACTAGTGGTGTGTCATGTTAATCACACTGTATTAGTGATCTACTAGTGGTGTGTCATGTTAATCACACTGTGTTATTGATCTACTAGTGGTGCGTCATGTTAATCATACTGTATTAGTGATCTACTAGTGGTGTGTCATGTTAATCATACTGTATTATTGATCTACTAGTGGTGTCATGTTAATCACACTGTATTAGTGATCTACTAGTGGTGTAATTTAATCACACTGTATTAGTGATCTACTAGTGGTGTAATTTAATCACACTGTATTAGTGATCTACTAGTGGTGTCATGTTAATCACACTGTGTTATTGATCTACTAGTGGTGTCATGTTAATCACACTGTATTATTGATCTACTAGTGGTGTCATGTTAATCACACTGTATTATTGATCTACTAGTGGTGTCATGTTAATCACACTGTATTAGTGATCTACTAGTGGTGTGTCATGTTAATCACACTGTATTAGTGATCTACTAGTGGTGTAATTTAATCACACTGTATTATTGATCTAGTAGTGGTGTGTCATGTTAATCATACTGTATTATTGATCTAGTAGTGGTGTCATGTTAATCACACTGTATTATTGATCTACTAGTGGTGTCATGTTAATCACACTGTATTATTGATCTAGTAGTGGTGTCATGTTAATCACACTGTATTATTGATCTACTAGTGGTGTCATGTTAATCACACTGTATTAGTGATCTACTAGTGGTGTGTCATGTTAATCATACTGTATTATTGATCTAGTAGTGGTGTAATTTAATCACACTGTATTATTGATCTACTAGTGGTGTCATGTTAATCACACTGTATTAGTGATCTACTAGTGGTGTCATGTTAATCACACTGTATTAGTGATCTACTAGTGGTGTCATGTTAATCACACTGTTCTAGTTCTAGTGTTGCTCCAGTCTTGTAGCTGTCATAACATGGACATGTTACGCTTTACAATGTTAATGACAATGGATTATTGATCTACTTCAAAACCTCTTTAACTGGAAATATTAAAATGTTTCAACTTCATATTCATCATTTCCATCACCACCATCAACATTTGTGAAAATGGCACATTTCTGTTTTGTACTAAAAAAACATAGAGGAAGATAACATCGTCATATAATTTTAGACAATTATGAGTTGGCATTACCTGCTAATTGGTTGACGATGTCATCGGAAACGCTTATATTCTTTTTTTCTCCCCAATTTTGTGGTCGAGAGGCGAAGGTCGAGAGCCATGCGTCCTCCGAAACACAACCCAACCAAGCCGCACTGCTTCTTGACACAATGCACATCTAACCCGGAAGCCAGTCGCACCAATGTGTCGGAGGAAACACCATACACCTGGCGACCTGGTCAGCGTGCACTGCGCCCGGCCCGCCACCGGAGTCGCTAGTGCGCGATGAGACAAGGACATCCCTACCGGCCAAGACCTCCCTAACCCGGACGACGCTGGGCCAATTGTGCACCGCCCCGTGGGCCTCCCAGTCGCGAACGGCTGCGACAGAGCTTGGGCTTGAACCCAGAATATCTGATGGCACAGCCTTAGACCACTGTGCCACCCGGGAGGCCCCTGAAACGCTTATCTTCTACCTTGTTTACTCCAAAACATAGAAAAGCTCAATTTTCACATGTTGATGTTGGGGTATTGCTGGAGATGATGAATATGAAGTTACATTTTTTAAATATTTTCCTTTAACCATAATATGGGCATGTTAAAGTATACAATAGTCATCACACTGGATTAATTATCTACTAGTGGCACACAAAAAAGGTCTACCAGTCATTATTACAGTGATTGTTGTTTTTACACAGGGTCTTCAAAAATCACTCTAATATAGCTACTTACAAAAGTTAAAAAGATAAAGAATGTGGGGATAGACCAAGTAAATGTAGCTATTGAACACTTTTTTAAATGGATAATATCTCTAATGAAATACAAAGAAAAAAAACTATCAAACTCACTTAGATCTTGTTGTGAAGCTGTGTGTGTGTGTGTGTGTACTGTGTTTGTATTTCATGACTGTAACACATCTTGCTTTCACAATTTAACATTTGCTAAACAGCACCCCCGTTAAACTAGCCATCACTTTACCCCAATACAAAGTCATTTTAAATAAGGCCGAAAATTAAACCGCGACGGGGTGTTTGTATTTCAAGAATCATTGAACCCAGAATATCTGATAAAGTTCAGAACTGTTTGCTTGTTAAACTAGCTTTGAAACAATATCTTTATTTAAATTGCATCCAAATTTTTCCAACAAAGAAAAGCCGTAACTATCAAAAATCAGTTTGATAAACGATAAAATGCACCTACCAGTTTGTTTACATGTTGACTTTAAAGTATTGCTTGCTTTCAACCGATCAACTTTATGGGCATTTTTAAATAGCCTCACACTTTAACCATAATATCAAAAAGTTTCTTTAGAAAAGCCAACTATGAATAAACTGCTCCTTTTTTGTTTGTTGCCAGAAAACGCAGTAGGTGGATAGTTGCACTTGTTTCAAAGCCCTGAAAAGATAAACAATGTGGGTAGACAAAGATTCCATCAATATGAACCGATTCATTTGTCATAAAAGACAACTCTGCATTACTACCACTTTGCAGCTAAATGAATGAAAGCCAAAGAAAAAAGCTATCAAACTCACAGAATTATTATTACCTTTAAAGTATATTTTGATATGATCAACTGGTGTATTTCCCTTCTTTGTCATAGATTCATTTGTGTGCAATGAGGCATGAATGCTGCGCTGCTTTTTTACCAGTTTCGCCACCAGCACCCCCTCTCTCCGCCTCACTTTACCCCAATATCAAAGTCATTTTAAATAAGGCCGAAATTAAATAAACGATTTGGTATAAATTTGATAACGGAAGATTGAATAGTTGTGCTTCAAACTGTTTGCTTGGAATGCTTTGTAGCTACGATCTTTATTTGTGCATGAGAGTGCATCCGACGTATTTTTTCCAACCAGAAATGCATCCGAATCAGTTTCCGTACCAAAAAATGCACCTGACTCAGTTTCCCTACCAGAAAACACGCTATACCTTTAAAGTAGTGGTCACCAATTGATCAACTGGTCGATCTTCACCGCATTCTTAGTTGATCACCAATTGTTTCTTTAGAAAAGCCAACTATGAATGCTTGCGCTCCTTTTTTGTTTGTTGGTGTTGCGCAGTAGGTGGTAGGTGCACAGTAGGTGGTAGGTGCACAAGGTAGACAAAGTGTTCCCAATATGAACCGATTCATTTGTCTGAAAAGACAAACTCTGCATTACTACCACTTCCGCTGCAGCTACAATGAATGAGCAGCCAAGTGGATCGATAGCCCCGCGCTTTTGAATTATTATTACCAGCCCAGTATATTTTGATATGGGGAGTATTTCCCTTTCTTTGGTCATAGGAACAACATGCATGTGTGCAATGAGGCATATGCGGATGCGGTGCAACTAGAGTTTCGCCACCAGTGTCCCCTCTCTCCGGTCAGTCTCACCTGAGGAAAGGAAGGAGAGAGCAGGGGCCGTGAGAGGTTGACCCTCTGCAGCCATCTCCCGCCGCTGAAACTGTTGGTGTTCAAATACTGGAGAGTTGAGACCAAATCACGGACGCTGGACAGAGTGGATTTCAGTTGTAACAAAAGACAGTTTTAATGAGTCAAAGATATCTCGTCCTGCAGTTTTACGTGCACGGATCTAGTTCATTTAACTCGGTAAGGAGTCAGGTGAAAAAGAGACCTAGACATTGGTCACAGCAGATTTTATACATGGAATATGTAGGTGGAGTCTTGTCGTGTTGGTCTTCTGACTGGTCCCAAAGGGTTGGAGGCGGACCTGCTCTAGCCAGATCAGAAGCCCCATTGGTGCACAGCAGAGTCTTGTTCTGAGCACCCGACCAGTAGAGGGGGTGAGATGTGTGTTTATACAAGGACATATTTGTGTGTCAGGAAATCTGATACAGGAGAGCAGAGGGGGTCGTGAAAGAAGAGAACAGAGGGGGTCAGTTTTATGGCTGGGTGTATGTGTTCTTGCGATGGAATGTCTTTGTTTCCTGGGGTGGTAAGACAACAGAGCTGAGGGGGGGTAGTTTTATTGGTGGGTGAGTGAGCTGGTTCCTGTTTTAGCAGGGGTAAGTAAGATGACTTGAGTCAGGCGGTTTGGCTTGGCGCTGTATAATATATGAGCTATGTGTATGAATGTTTACATATATATATATATATATATATATATATGACAAATCCCCCTCTTCACGTCTACTAGACGTGAAAACTATAGCAGAAAGGTGGTGGTTCCATTCGTGGGTATACATAAGGTGGTGCTTCTAACCTTGTCTGGTGTGCATGGTGGGTCTGTAGGTGTAGTCCTACGTTTGGTGCGTGTGAGATTGAAGGGAGTGGTGCTAGGGATGTTATCAGGGATAGGGGTTGGGGTGAGAGGGGTTGATGCGTTAGTATGTGTTTGTTGTTCTATTAACCATGTGAGAGTGCCTAAGGAAACCCCAAATATCAGTAGGAATATCACAAACAAAGGGCCAGATATCCCCAGCCTCACCCAGGGAGGGAGAAATGTCCCTCTAACTGGGCGAGGTTCCTTTTTCAGGGGAGGCGGAGTTTGATGCCGCATCACCTGAGGAAGGAGTGTCTTCATTTGGAATCGAATTTAGGCCGCTCAAATCAGCTCTGACTTCAGTCAGTGTTCTGGAAGGAGTTGGGGCTAGGGTGCAATGTGTAAGGTGGTGCCAAGGTGCACCTGATTTACCTTTGACCTGGACTGAGTGTGAAGTAACCTCCTTCACTTCGTACGGTCCAGTCCACCTGGGTTCCAGCCACTTTCTCTTGTGGACTTTAACCCTCACCCAGTCACCAACCTTTACCTTCAGTGGTGGCGTGTCCCCTGGCAGCTCCCCTTCCTGGACCTTATGAACCTGGGTAGAGAGTGCTGCAGAGAGAACCGTCAGTTTTTTCACATAATCAGACATTACAATTTGTTTTACATCAAGGGCGGGCATATGACCTCCCTCCCTTGGTGGACCAGGCATGACTCTTCCAGACACTTTTGCTATCTTAGCTTTCAGCTTTTGGTTTAACGTTCCACCAGATTTTGGGACCGGGAGTGGTACGCAGAACCAAATCTGTGTGTTATGCCAAATCTTTCTTCCACCTGTCTCAGGTGTTTGTTATTGAAATGTGAGCCATTTGTCAAATTAGATTTTTCTTTGGATGCCATACCTGGGTATTAGTTTGGTTTGTTAGCCACTTAACGACTGACCTAGCATCCCCCTTCGCTGTTGGTATTGCTTCTACCCATTTGGAGAACCTATCTATTATAACTAGGAGATAGCGTTTGCCTTTAGATACATTATCGGGGCCCATGTCAGTGTAGTCTATACTAATATCCTGAAAACATGCATTAGGTACTGGGTATGAGCCCATTGGTGTTTGATATGGTTTCTTTGGGTTGTGGCTGCCACATATGTTGCATTCGTCACAAAATAAGTCAGTTATTTCCTTCATGTGAGGGTGACCCCAGATGTGCGAGGCCTTTTGGAGGGTCTTTAGTTTGCCTTCGTGTGTGGGGCCATGTGCTTCTCGTAAAAGTTCTGGGTCCATCAGTGTGGACTGCTCCATGGGCATAGGCTGAGTCTGTATAGATATTCACAGTCTTTCCTTTTCCTCTGATGAGGGCCTGCGTCAATCTGATGATTTCAGCTAATTGGTCAGATGCTGGTTGAAGGATGATGGCTGATTCAAGGGTGACGTGTGATCTTGCTGTTGCTACTGCATGTGGTTAGATCCTGGGTGGTTGTATGCTGGCTGTTGCTGAGGTCCTGGTTGGTTGTAGTGTGGAGGAGGGGGGTCCTCCTCTTCCTCTCCCTCTTCCTGGTGCTCCTGCACGTCCTCTTCCTCTCCATTGTTGTTGCTGCGGGGAGAGTGGTTTCCTGCAATCTCTGGCAAAGTGACCGGGAATCCCGCAGTTATAACACTGGTAGTTTCCCCCTCTGTATGGTCCAGTGTAGGGGCCCCATTGATACTGCTGTAGGGGAGGATATTGGGGTGGTGGGGCCCGCCATCCAAGGTCAGCTGCTGTCATGAGGGCTTCCATAGTTCCGTGTTCAGTGGCTCTTGCTAGAAGTGCTTTCATGTCTCCTAGGCAGAGTTGCAGGCCTGACGTAAGTGTCTGCAGTTGAAGTAGCCCCGCTGAGGCTCCTCCATGTAGGCTAGGCATCTGTTCCATCAGGGTTGTTAAATCGGTCATTTTCCAGGGCTGGTCCTGCATCTTAGTCACGTTTGGACCTCCCCTTGGAGCTGGGGTGAGCACCATGTCCATTTCTTCTTCGTTTTCGGTATCCATGCTCTTATGACTGTCCTCCCTTGCCGTCTGATGGAAGTGGTTAGAATCCAATCCTGTGAGGTGTTCAGTGGTTTCAGAGGTAAGAGAGTTCACAGAGGAGCATTGCGGTCTCCGTTCCTGGGGGAGGCCTCCTGCGCCTGGAGTCCCGGTTTCGAGCTGTTCACATACAATATGGCCACCCGTTATCCTCAGTGTCATTTCCCCTTTTAGCTCCCCTTGTCGTACTCTCAGAACTGGAGCCTGTATTGCGGGAGGTGCCCTGGGCAGGAGTGGGTTGTTACCGTGGAGTGGGTTGTGTGACGGGCTCCGGTGATTTTGTCTCGTTGAGTATGGCGGGGGCTGAACTGCCTCCATTGACAATTTTGGATATAGTGAGGGAGAAGCGGCACAAAATAATTACGTAAACTGCTAAGGTAATTATTAACGCGGTTAGGCAAGATGTAACTGAGGCAGTGATTATCTGAAAAAGGTCTTATTTGGCTCCTAATTCCTGTTCTAGATCATGTGGTAATGTCTGATTCAGGTATTATCTAGAAATGATTCACCGATTTCCCTTTGGAACGATGTATCAGTGAATTTAGACAATTCTTATAACAATTGTCAGAATAATTCTATCTCTGTAGGAAATATAGATAGAAATTTGGAAAACCAAAAGTTGTTCAACGAATTATCTAAATACTTTCTAAAAATAATTCAGCCATCACCTTTTGGAACAATATGTTAACAAATTCAAGCGATTCTATAACAATTGTCAGAATAATTCTAGTACTTTAGGAAATTTGAATTAAAAATAGAAAACTAAAAAATTGTTCAGCGAATTATTTAAATACTTTCTAAACATAAGCAATCACCTCTATGAACTATGTGTTAACAAATTGAAGCGGTTCTATAGCAATTGTCAGAATAATTTTATCTCCTTAGGAAATATCGAAAAAATAGAAGAACTTTAAAAAATTGTTCTGCGAATTATTTAAATACTTTCTGTAAATAATTCAGTAACTTCCTTTATGAACTTATATCAATAAAATCAAGCGATTCTATAACAATTGTCAGAACAATTTTAACACTTTAGGCAATACCAGCAGAATTGACAAACTGAAAATCAGTGTTAGCCCGGGCGCTGTCAATCAAAGCGTCATGTTGATTCGACTATTGGGTGGCTAGGCTATCAGCACGAGTGCATAATAGCCCAGTTACGTAACTTATCCTGGTGGTTACTCCACAACAAACGTTTCTCTCAATTTAATTTCCCCGGTCTCAAAATCGTGGAACGTCAACTCTAGTTCATACGTTTTCTCAATACTCCATTCATTCGTACGACATTCACCTTGAATTTCCAACATCCATAATCGTGTCCTTTACATGTTAAAACACAGCCTCTGCTTTTCCTCACCTCTATACACAACCCAATATATACAACTAGGACAGTTTTCTATGCAGATTTCAGAACAAATAGGGTCCCGAAGGAATTTAACACATTGGTCAATCACAATTCACACATTCCTATTAAAATAACTCAGTATAGGCCAATTAATAAAAATATAAAAATAAAAACAAGCAAAACAAGATATCCTCGATCAATGCCTTAGGTTTTTATGTAAAAATAATTTGGCAACGATTCATACTCACGCCCAGTACTTTCTGATCAAAATTTGGTTTAGGCTATAATACAATATGCAGATTTCGATTTAACAGGCTCTGCTTACCTTATTAGTAGAGCGCTCTGATCAGATTTCCTGAGGCAAGATGAATGGCTGATTTTCTCCTGGTTCAGGTCACTCTTCCGTCTGATTCGAACCGGATGATTTGTCTCGCCTCTCACACCAATTTATCATAGATCGAATTCAGGAAATAACCATCCTCTGCTACCAAGTTTGTTGGTGTTCAAATACTGGAGAGTTGAGACCAAATCACGGACGCTGGACAGAGTGGATTTCAGTTGTAACAAAAGACTGTTTTAATGAGTCAAAGTTATCTCGTCCTGCAGTTTTACGTGCATGGATCTAGTTCATTTAACTCGGTAAGGAGTCAGGTGAAAAAGAGACCTAGACATTGGTCACAGCAGATATTATACATGGAATATGTAGGTATGTAGGGGGTCGTGAAAGAAGAGAACAGAGGGGGTCAGTTTTATGGCTGGGTGTATGTGTTCTTGCGATGGAATGTCTTTGTTTCCTGGGGTGGTAAGACAACAGAGCTGAGGGGGGGTAGTTTTATTGCTGGGTGAGTGAGCTGGTTCCTGTTTTAGCAGGGGTAAGTAAGATGACTTGAGTCAGGCGGTTTGGCTTGGCGCTGTATAATATATGAGCTATGTGTATGAATGTTTACATATATATATATATATATATGACATTAGCTAGCAGATCAACTTTATGATTAAGTAGTAGTATTTAAAAATAATGAACCTTGTTAACTTGGACTGAAGGGCATCAAGTCCAGATACATCGGAGAGCTGATGCTGAGTGCAGTCATTTAGGGTATGTTTGCAGAGGATAAGGAAGTTTCTACTCGCCATCTTCAATTGTGGTGTTGTTGCATCAAACTGACTGTACACTGATGAATGAAATCTGGTTGAAAGGAGGAGCTATCCGGATATTGGCTAGTAAAATAGGCATATAAAAGAATTTGTTAAGTTAGCGTGTGTAGGTGTGTATTTAGTAGCTGTAGGCGTTAATTTGACTTGTGCAGGAATGCTTGCAGCTGTTTATTTAGCACGATGGACTGCCTCTAAGCACATTTGCACACGTTTATTTGGTGCGTGTAGACGTTAATTTAGCGCCTGAACCTACACGCGTAGCATTAAAAAGATTGCGTTTGGACCATGTGCTTTAAGACCCAATCGGCGTTCCATAGCGTTAAAGCATGGCCCACCTTCAACTATGTGCATGATCTTATTAAGGGCTTGTAAAGTAAGCATTTTCACGGTAAGGTGTATTGTTGTATGCGACAAATACATATTTATTTGTATAGGGCTAGGTGCCTGCACACTTGAATTAAAGGGTAATCATTTTTTCCCCCTACAGCATTAAACTGGAACAGGCAAGGCAAAGTCAGAAAAGTCAGAACATTGACTGCTATATTAATAGATATCCAGTAATAACAACTGCACGGTTAGCTATGGACTCTCATTGAGTCCTGCATCTATTTACTACTACAGTAGTTCCATCTACTGCCCCCACTGCGTCACAACTTGTTTTTATTTTACCTACTTTTTTCTCCCCAATTTTCAAGAAGCGAATGTGGAGTCATGCGTCCTCCGAAACATGACTTTCCTAACTGCGCTTAACACCCGCCAGCTTAACCCGGAAGCCAGCTGCACCAAAGTGTCAGAGGAAACACTGTTCAACTGGCAACCAGAGTTAGCCTGCAGGCACCCAGCCTGCCACAAGGATTCACTAGAGCGCGATGAGCCAAGTAAAGCCCACCGGCCAAACCCACCCCTGACCCATACGACGCTGGGCCAATTGTTCGCCATCCTATGGGCCTCCCGGCCATGGCACAGCCTGGGATTGACCGCTGCACCACTCAGGAGGTCCACAACTGTCCTTTCAACACCAAATCTATCCCTTGGACGCTCTCTTGCAAACTTTTCCATCTCCCCCTCTCTCAGATCCTCTAGTCCTCTTCATTCTCTCTCAGGATCATCTCTTCTTCCTCTTCAATCTCTCTCTCAGCCTCTTGTAACATCTCATTATCCACAATGTCTGTATACTGAACAATTATCCACAATGTCTGCTGAACAATTATCCACGATGTGTATACAGTGGGGAGAACAAGTATTTGATACACTGCCGATTTTGCAGGGTTTTCCACTCACAAAGCATGTAGAGGTCTGTAATTTTTATCATAGGTACACTTCAACTGTGAGAGACGGAATCTAAAATGAAATTCACATTGTATGATTTTTAAGTAATTAATTTGCATTTTTTTTTTTTTGTTAATTTTAATTTTACCCCTTTTTTTTCTCCCCAATTTCGTGGTATCCAATTGTTTAGTAGCTAATATCTTGTCTCATCGCTACAACTCCCGTACGGGCTGGGGAGAGACGAAGGTTGAAAGTCATGCATCCTCCAATACACAACCCAACCAAGCCGCACTGCTTCTTAACACAGCGCCATCCAACCCGGAAGCCAGCCGCACCAATGTGTCGGCGGAAACACCGTGCACCTGGCAACCTTGGTTAGCGCCCACTGCGCCCGGCCCGCCACAGGAGTCGCTGGTGCGCGATGAGACAAGGATTTCCCTACCGGCCAAACCCTCCCTAACCCGGACGACGCTAGGCCAATTGTGCGTCGCCCCACAGACCTCCAGGTGGCGGCCGGTTATGACAGAGCCTGGGCGCAAACCCAGAGTCTCTGGTGGCACAGCTGGCCCTGCAGTACAGCGCACTTAACCACTGCGCCACCCGGGAGGCTAATTTGCATTTTATTGCAAGCAATACGTATTTGATCACCTACCAACCAGTAAGAATTCCGGCTCTCACAAACCTGTTAGTTTTTCTTTAAGAAGCCCTCCTGTTCTCCACTCATTACCTGTATTAACTGCACCTGTCCACACACTCAATCAAACAGACTCCAACCTCTCCACAATGGCCAAGACCAGAGAGCTGTGTAAGGACATCAGGGATAAAACTGTAGACCTGCACAAGGCTGGGATGGGCTACAGGACAATAGGCAAGCAACTTGGTGAGAAGGCAACAACCGTTGGCGCAATTATTAGAAAATGGAAGAAGTTCAAGATGACGGTCAATCACCCTCAGTCTGGGGCTCCATGCAAGATCTCACCTCATGCGGCATCAATGATCATGAGGAAGGTGAGGGATCAGCCCAGAACGACATGGTAGGACCTGGTCAATGACCTGAAGAGAGCTGGGACCACAGTCTCAAAGAAAACCATTTGTAACACACTACGCCGTCATGGATTAAAATCCTGCAGCGCACGCAAGGTCCCCCTGCTCAAGCCAGCACATGTCCAGGCCCATCTGAAGTTTGCCAATGACCATCTGGATAATCCAGAGGAGGAATGGGAGAAGGTCATGTGGTATGATGAGACAAAAATAGAGCTTTTTGGTCTAAACTCCACTCGCCGTGTTTGGAGGAAGAAGAAGGATGAGTACAACCCCAAGAACACCATCCCAACTGTGAAGCATGGAGGTGGAAACATCATTCTTTGGGGATGCTTTTCTGCAAAGGGGACAGAACGACTGCACCGTATTGAGGGGAGGATGGATGGGGCCATGTATCGCGAGATCTTGGCCAACAACCTCCTTCCCTCAGTAAGAGCATTGAAGATGGGTTGTGGCTGGGTCCTCCAGCATGACAACGACCCGAAACACACAGCCAGGGCAACTAAGGAGTGGCTCCGTAAGAAGCATCTCAAGGTCCTGGAGTGGCCTAGCCAGTCTCCAGACCTGTACCCAATAGAAAATCTGTATTGCCCAGCGACAGCCCTGAAGGATCTGGAGAAGGTCTGTATGGAGTAGTGGGCCAAAATCTCTGCTGCAGTGTGTGCAAACCTGGTCAAGAACTACAGGAAACGTATTATCTCTAATTGCAAACAAAGGTTTCTGTACCAAATCAAATGCAAATTAATTGCTTAAAATCATACAATGTGATTTTCTGGATTTTTGTTTTAGATTCCGTCTCTCACAGTTGAAGTGTACCTATGATAAAAATGACAGACCTCTACATGCTTTGTAAGTAGGAACCTGCAAAATCGGCAGTGTTTATCAAATACTTGTTCTCCCCACTGTATATACTGAACAATTATCCACAATGTCTATATACTGAACAATTATCCACAACGGGTATATGGACTGAACCAAAATATAAACGCAACATGTAAAGTGTTGGTCCTTTGTATCATGAGCTGAAATAAAAGATCCCAGAAATGTTCCATATGCACAAAAAGCTTATTTCTCTCAAATATTGTGCAGAAATGAGTTTTCATCCCTGTTAGTGAACATTTCTCATTGTCCAAGATAATCTATCCACCTGACAGGTGTGGCATATCAAGAAGCTGATTAAACAGCATGATCATTATACAGGTCCACTTTGTGCTGGGGACAATAAAATGCCACTCTAAAATGTGCAATTTGTTCACACAACACAATGCCAGAGATGTCTCAAGTTGAGGGAGCATGCAATTAGCATGCTGACTGAATGAATGTCCACCAGAGCTGTTGCCAGATAATTTTATGTTTTAATTTCTCTAACATAAGCCTTCTCTAACATTGATTTAGATCATATGGCAGTACATCCAACCGTCATCACAACCCCAGACCACGTGTAACCACCCCAGCCCAGGACCTCCGTCTCTGGGATCTTCACCTACATTGATTGTCAGAGACCAGCCACCCGGACAGCTGATGAAACGGGAGTATTTCTGTCTGTAATAAAGCCCTTTTTGTGGGGAAAAACAAATTCTGATTGGCTGGGCCTGGCTCCCCAGTGGGTGGTCCTATGCCCTCCCAGGCCCACCCATGGCTGCGCCCCTGCCCAGTCATGCGAAATCCATAGATTAGGGCCTAATTTATTTCAATTGACTGATTTCCTTATATGAACTGTAACTCAGTAAAATCTTTAAATTGTTGCATGTAGCGTTTATATATTTGATCTGCCCAGGTAGAGAGATGACAGTTCTTGCTGTTGCTGCCCCATGATTTTTTTCCCCAAAGTCCTGATTATCTTGCCCAACCTATTTGATTTTTTATTCAAAAGCTTACCTGCCCAGGATGGTGTTTCCTGCTGCACTCTTTCCAACTCCAATCTTCCCCACCAGCACAATCTGGACGTCATGTTCTGTTGGATTACAATGACAATGTTGTTACCTTTGACATGAGTATAACCTTGATGTTCTTCCTGTTAGCACATTTACAAACAGATTTTTTTTCAGTAAAATATTTTTACCTCTGCAAAGTGAGTGGAACAAAGGGATGGTATCAGTTCACAGTGTGAACAGACAAGAGAATGTGTTTCAGTAAAATAGTTTTCCCTCCAGATAATAAAATAAATAACGGGACATCACCACATGAGAACTCTGAGGACTCAAGGTCTGCAACTGAACTGATTAAAACTTCTTGGCGCACGGATCCCGTTAACGGAATCATTTTTGTAAACAACTGCTGAATGGCAGCATGCCAAATTTTAAAAAAATACTACAAATATTTATTTTCATGAAATCACAAGTGAAATATACCAAAACACAGCCTAGCTTGTTGTTAATCCACCTATGGTGTCAGATTTTAAAATATGCTTTACAGCAAAAGCAATCCAAGTGTTTGAGTTTATCGATCACTCGACAAAACATTACGAACAGCTAGCCGCAAATTAGCTTGGTCAGAAAAGCAATAATGAATTGCTTACCTTTTTATGACCTTCGGATGTTTGCACTCACGAGACTCCCAGTTACACAAATGTTATTTTTGTTTGATAAAGATGGTTTTTATAACCATGTTCAGAAAACCACAGGCTCGTGCCTGTCCTGAAAGGCAGACGAAAGTTCCAAAAAGTATCCGTAATGTTCGTAGAAACATGTCAGACGTTTTTTATAATCAATCCTCAGGTTGTTTTTAACATACCTAATCGATAATATTTCAACCAGAGAAAGAAAAATGTCGAGCTACAACTCTCACGCGCATGAACTAATCAAAGGACACCTGGCCATCCACTGACGCGATTTGATAAATCTCGCTCATTTTTCAGAATAAAAGCTTGAAACTATGTCTTAAGCCTGTTCACAACCAGTGGAAGCCATTCGAAAATGAATCTGGTTGATATCCCTTTAAATGGAGGAAAGGCAAGCAATGGAACAGGGATTTTTCAAAATAAGAGGCACTTCCTGTTTGGATTTCCTCAGGTTTTCCCCTGCAAAATCGGTTCTGTTATACTCAGACAATATTTTGACAGTTTTGGAAACTATAGGGTGCTTTCTATCCTAATCTGTCAATTATATGCGTATTCTAGCATCTGGGCCTGAAAAATAGGCTGTTTACTTTGGGAATGTTATTTTTCCAAACACAAAATTAGTGCCCCCTAGCTGAAAGAATTAACTGTATTTCTTGAACTGCACTGTTGGTTAAGGAAATATTTACTAAATAACTTTAAAGTAAACTTTTAAGTAACACAATAAAATAACAATGACGCTATATACGGGTACCGGTACCGAAAACTTTATTTCATTGTCTAGCAGCCAAATACATTATCCTAATCATATTATCACCCCATGATCGTTGTTGCATCTTTTAAATCCCCCCTCTTTCTAATGGACATTCCATCTCTGTCCATGAAACCGCTTGCATGTGAGGTGCGGATTTTAGAAGTTGTTTTCCTGCAAATTGCACTTTGGAACGTCCACGCGTAGGCTTATTGCCATGTGTACATTGCTGCGCCTAAAATGTGAAGAAATACTAGTTTAAGTTAAACATTCCGATCTGTTCCATCAGCCCTATTAACAGTATCGTGCCTTCATGGATGCCAAGGGAAGCCAGGCTTTCCCAAAAAATACAAATAAAATACAATTATTTATCTTTGGTCTCTCTGTGTTTCATAATTTTCCCTCAGTTCCCAAGAGCCTGAATGTATCTCACAAGAAAACACCTTTTAGCCAGGTAGTGTAGGACAAAAAAATATAAAAGCATGTACTGTATGGCAGAGTGAGACCTTTTCGTCCACAAGAGAGGAGGATGGCATTGGCGTTCCTTTACAAGTAGGGTGAGTCAACATGCTTTTTCTACTTGCCCGAACGCACGCACACACACACACACACACACACACAAACAAATCAGAACCATGGACCGCCACATCATATTTAGCTGACATTGATTGGACAAATTCACTGGCTTCCCAGTGATTTTACCCATTCACCGCTACTGCCTATTTAATTAATACGGCTTATACCGTCGCTACACTACTTTTATACTTATCAGTGTGGACTAAGAAGTGAGTATACGCAATGCCCACTGAAAGATAAGTGGGAATACGGCATCTACCCTGCACTACACCACTGGGTTTACACACGTTAGACAAAGTATACACCAACCTCAACAATTTAAAATTAATTGATGATGAATCTTAAATGACTGAATGTCTCCTTTCGTTCAGTGTCTTGCATGTCTAGTCATGTTAAACCATCACGTTGATGTGATGATGGTTGCCTTGTGTGCAACATAGTGTTACATTTATACTGTACATCTTAATATCCTATTCCACTGGGCACAAACTGGTTGAATCAATGTTTCCACGTCATTTAAACAGAATTAATACATCTGATGACATTGAATCAATGTGGAAAACTGATTGTATTTGCAAATAGTCATCTGAAGGATATTGTTAGTTTGTTTATTCGTTTGTTTTCTATTTTCTGAGATACATGAACTGTGTTTGGCTTTATAGCACTGTCATTTACCTGCTTCAATATATACAGTGCCTTGGGAAAGTATTCAGACCTCTTGACTTTTTCCACATTTTGTTACTGTCACACCCTGATCTGTTTCACCTGTCTTTGTGCTTGTCTCCACCCCCTCCAGGTGTCGCTCATCTTCCCCATTTATCCCCAGTGTATTTATACATGTGTTGTCTGTTGCCAGTTCGTTTTGTTTCGGCAAGCCTACCAGCGTTTTCCCCCTTGCTCCTGTCTTTTTCTAGTTCCTGTTTTCTGGGTTTTGACCATTCTGCCTGCTCTGAGCCTGCCTGCCGTTCTGTACCTTGTCACACCACCCTGGATTATTGACCTCTGCCTGCCCTTGACCTGTAGTTTTGCCTGCCCCCTGTTTTTGTAATAGACTTGTGTTACTTCGACACTGTCTGCATTTGCGTCTTCTCCTGGAACATGATAGCTGCATTACATTCTTATTCAAAAATTGATTACATTTGTAAAAACCCTCATCAAAGTGAAAACAGGTTTTAAGATTTTTTTGGGGGGTAATTTATTGAACATTTAAAAACAGAAATCCCTGACAGAGCTTGAGAGGATCGTCAGTGAAGATTGGGAGAAACTCTCAAATACAGGTGTGACAATCTTGTAGAGTCCTACCCAAGAAGACTTGTGGCTGTAATCGCTGCCAAAGGTGCCTCAACAAAGTACTGAGTAAAGGGTCTGAATACTTATGTAAATGTGATCTTTCCGTTTTTATATTTAATCCATTTACAAGAATTTCTAAACTGTTTTTGTTTTGTCATTATGGGATATTTTGGCCCAACGCTCTAACCGCTAGGCTACCTAATAAAGGATATAGAAATGACAATATTTCTCAGCTGTATTAAATCGTTCATGTTTTCAATTAGCTGTTTGGACAGTGGACCATATCAATATTTGGCATGATCAAATGAGAAATTAAAGATACATGTCTTGGGAAATGTAGAGCTGTTTTTTTTTTTTATAATGGTGAGTTTGTCAAAGTTGTTTCCAACGTAGCTACGAAACTGAAAGTAGGCCTACATTCGACAGCCATCTCTTTCTCAACATCTCAACAGCCATCTGTTGCCAGCTACTCGAAATATAGCAGGAAATGGTAAGTCACGTTTTTTAATGAAAGTGTAAGGTTTTAAGATTTTTTTATGACTGGAAGTGAATTCTTATTCAACTAGACAACTTCAAGACTGATAATTCCTCCTAGGTAGAACATCTAATCAAAGGCAAAAAACAAATAGACCAAGTAGCTACATCTCACATAATGGCGGATTGCGCACACGGAAGTTTCGGCTGGGACGTTCACAAAGAAAGATGAATTAAGAGACAGGGAGAAAGGTGTAGTATGAGCTCTCTTTCCGTTTCACCCTATAGGCTGATCGAAATGCAAAACAGAATTTGTAGGATAACTTTTTGATTATGAAAGTCCGGTGTAAACTAATGGTTGCAAGGCAATTGTTTTGAATCTGGACACAACTTGAAGATAAAACGGTCAGATAGTTTCACTCCTGATTAATTGCATGGACATTTTTGGTTTACACTCTTTGTACAGCTGTGTCTACCGTGTAATTGCCCTCATTTGTTGCCAGCTACTCGAAATATAGCAGGAAATGGTAAGTCACGTTTTTATATAAGTGGCAGGGTCACTTCAGCAAATTAACGGTATGAATGGTACCTCACCTACACTTAAATCATGATTTTTGCATCCATATCTATTGCTGACCTACTAACGCCCTTTATAATGTCCACTTATGTACATAGGATGCTGTCTATAGCATTTTAACATATTAAAACAAAAGAAGAGAAATGTCACCAGCCGTTGCTGCTATGCATGCATATGTGCATAATATGCTGCGACCATAAAATAAAAAAAACTAGCCTATTTAACAACTCAAAATTACGGAGAGTATTATGGCAGAGTGAAAATATTTTTTTGCATGGATAGTAGTCTACTTTAAAAAAGTGGCAATATTTCAAGAATAAACTCGAAATATAATTTGAAGAAAAAGTTTTTATTTTTAATAAATTCAAATACTGAGAAAGTCGCAGTTGTATTTCAAGATTAAAGTAGGGGATATTCTGTGACTTGCAGCGAATCTTGTTGCGTTTATCAGGACCTGGAAGAGGTTATGACGCAGATTATTTTTGGAACCACACGGACAAGGTATTTCATTCATGCCCGTGGGGTTAAATACATAGGTAGAGACAGGTGTGTGGAGTTAATAGACTCAAACAGGCTTCACACACGGTACCCCATGTTACATTTGAGTCATTTAGCAGACGCTCTTGTCCAGAGCGTTTTACAGTTATGAGTGCATACATTTTCATTTCCCCCGTGAGAATCGAAACCACAACCCTAGCGTTGCAAGTAACATGATGTACCAACTGAGCCACAAAAGAAAGTCCCAAAGCAATACCATTCTAACGGCAATAGTGTTTTGTCAGACTGCGAAGATACTGAGTTACGTGCATCAGTCATTGATATGTTGCCCTTCGAAGTCGCTACAGTGGTATCCTCAATCCCCTGCGTGCCAACACCGTGCATAGTATATTTCGAGTAACAGGCAGGCCAGCAGCCTATACGTCGAAACGAGAAGTTCATTTACAAATGTGTGCGTAATGGCATGGCGTTTTATGTAGGCTACACATCCAATGAATTAGGTTTATAGGCCTATGCCTAAACCATTTTATTATCTTGTGAATGTAGGTCATGGATTTGGTGGAGTAGGATTGCATGTCCCTGTCTGTCTCAAGGATGGCCCCCAAACCCCTGTCATGGACCTAGTATAGGCACTTTATTCTCAAAATATTGCCACTTTATTAGTATAACAAATTTAAATCCAACTACCACCACCTGTCTCTGTTTTTGTTTTCTCTTCACTTGGCCTAAATAACAAAACCTTAGCTGGTTGTTATAAAATTGTTTGCACTGCATGGATCACTGGTGTGGGTGAATGCAGCATTGCTGTATGGTGCACTCAAAATGTCTTTGAGTAGAGTGTCTTTGTTGTCGAGTAGCCAGCCTAGGCTACTGCTAAAATAGTTCTGGAATATACCTACATGTTGCTCCTTTGCATGGTGATTTGTTGCTAGTTTTGTTTTTTGGTTATTCATTGTCAAGTTTTTAAAAAACGAAACCAGACTGCAACATTTTTGTAGACTAGCTAGGACTGTGGCATGTCTGTACACTCAACCTGTTCTCAGAGAATTTCGTATTATTTAGTACATACATCTGAGACACTCCATTTTGTATGATATGTTCTGTTTGGTATGGTTACATAAGACAGATGGTTACTAAAATCGAAAGGAGGGTGGATGAGTAGTCGTATAATGCGGACGTCTAGCAACCCATTACAATCTCAATACAGACAACTTTTAGTATTTTAGCTTATTAGCAACTTTTTTTTTATCTACTTACTACTTTTTTAACATGTTGGCTAACCCTAACCCTAACCTTGACCCTATTTAGCTAACCCTTTACCTAATCATAACCTTAATCCTTTCTCTAACCCTAACCTTAACCTAACTCTTAAACTTAACCCTAATCTTAGCCCTTAGCCTAGTTAATGTTAGGCATCTAGCTAGAATTCATAACATATCATACATTTAGCATATTAGTAACATATTGTACTTTGGCAAATTTGTAACATATTGTACGTTTTGATAATTTGTAACATATAATATTAATTGTAATTCATAACACATCATACAAAATGTGTGTTGGACATCTACAAATTAATACATACCATATGAAACACATCATACTAAAGGACTTTCTCAGATTTACGTACAGAATAATACGAAATGCTCTGAGACCAGGTTGCAACCCTTTCCCTCTGCTGAGCGATGTAAACCGCACATGAAAGCAGCGCAATTGAGTTGAATTCACCAATGCGAGCGCTTCAGGCTGTAATTTCATAAAGTAGGTGACTCAACTGTTGACTCGCTTGTGTGTCCTATTGTATTTTAGTTGTAATCCTTTATCTTGTAACTTTTTGACAACCAATATGGCATTTTATGTAGGCTATAACAAATACCCGTTGGAACCGACACTTGGCATGACATTTAGCCTACAACACGTTTAAACTTTCGGTCCGGTTGAAGATTCGGTCCGTGCCACATGTGACAATATGATACAGCACACTGGCTGGCTCCTGCATGTGTGGATCTGGGATGAGGGTTGTGTGTGTGTTGCAATGCACTGCCTTTTTTTTTTGCGTGCAGCGCGTTGGCAATGCTTGCTGTGACCTGTAGTGAATTGGCAACCCAAATCATTGCGCTGGCCAGATATACATTTGTTATTCGGCCGCGGGCCTTGCGTTTAACACGTGTACAACGGGGTTAAACAGTTCAAGCCTTTTCCTAACACACTTTCTGTCAATTTCTCATTTAATGAAAACAAATGATAAGAAACACACAATAAACAGAAATAAACTACTACACTGCAGATAATATATTGTATGTGTGTCTCTCCCTTTCCCCTATATCTTCTTCCATGTCCCACAAACATGGATTTAGGCCCAGATTACAAATTACTGGGGGATTGGTGGACCAAAATAGCGGAGGGTTGTCAACTTTTTTTTAGCATCTTATTGAGAACAGGGGAGGATAGTGCGTTTTTTTCCCTGGTTAACATTGACTATTTTGCAGGTTTTACTATATATTTTCTTCCATCCTAGTCAAATTTCCTCATGAGCTTGCATGTACCTCCCTTATATCAAGGTGTTTTGGTACTTCCCGTATGGACTACGCTTTTCCATGTGCTCCTTTTTTTACTATACCGCTGGTCAGTACCAGTCTAACGTTCTATCGTGCCCTCTATCCACCATTCACAGTGGCAATAGTGGCAGGTGGATCGTTTGTACAGATCTGCAATGGAGTAACTAGCTATCATACCACATATACAAGCATTCAAAGCTGCATCCATTTTTAATATGAATCGACAAGAACAAATAAGAATAGCTGATCGGCATTGGAGAGACCAGGTGTATCATTGCTCATGAAAGAACAGTTAAAAAAGCTCCCATATTGATCATGTTTAGGGACAATACAATGATCCTACAGAGACTGTAGCCTACAACACCACAATACAACTATCCTACAGACTATATTAGCCTACAACACCACAATACAACTATCCTACAGACTATATTAGCCTACAACACCACAATACAACTATCCTACAGACTATATTAGCCTACAACACCACAATACAACTATCCTACAGACTATATTAGCCTACAACACCACAATACAACTATCCTACAGACTATATTAGCCTACAACACCACAATACAACTATCCTACAGACTATATTAGCCTACAACACCACAATACAACTATCCTACAGACTATATTAGCCTACAACACCACAATACAACTATCCTACAGACTATATTAACCTACAACACCACAATACAACTATCCTACAGACTATATTAGCCTACAACACCACAATACAACTATCCTACAGACTATATTAGTCTACAACACCACAATACAACTATCCTACAGACTATATTAGCCTACAACACCACAATACAACTATCCTACAGACTATATTAGCCTACAACACCACAATACAACTATCCTACAGACTATATTAGCCTACAACACCACAATACAACTATCCTACAGACTATATTAGCCTACAACACCACAATACAACTATCCTACAGACTATATTAGCCTACAACACCACAATACAACTATCCTACAGACTATATTAGCCTACAACACCACAATACAACTACTATCCTACAGACTATATTAGCCTACAACACCACAATACAACTATCCTACAGACTATATTAGCCTACAACACCACAATACAACTATCCTACAGACTATATTAGCCTACAACACCACAATACAACTATCCTACAGACTATATTAGCCTACAACACCACAATACAACTCTCCTACAGACTATATTAGCCTACAACACCACAATACAACTATCCTACAGACTATATTAACCTACAACACCACAATACAACTATCCTACAGACTATATTAGCCTACAACACCACAATACAACTATCCTACAGACTATATTAGCCTACAACACCACAATACAACTATCCTACAGACTATATTAGCCTACAACACCACAATACAACTATCCTACAGACTATATTAGCCTACAACACCACAATACAACTATCCTACAGACTATATTAGCCTACAACACCACAATACAACTATCCTACAGACTATATTAGCCTACAACACCACAATACAACTATCCTACAGACTATATTAGCCTACAACACCACAATACAACTATCCTACAGACTATATTAGCCTACAATACAACTATCCTACAGACTATATTAGCCTACAACACCACAATACAACTATCCTACAGACTATATTAGCCTACAGCACCACAATACAACTATCCTACAGACTATATTAGCCTACAACACCACAATACAACTATTCTACAGACTATATTAGCCTACAACACCATAATACAACTATCCTACAGACTATATTAGCCTACAACACCACAATACAACTATTCTACAGACTATATTAGCCTACAACACCACAATACAACTATCCTACAGACTATATTAGCCTATAACACCATAATACAACTATCCTACCTAGACTATAGTAGCCTACAACACCACAATACAATGAATAACCGCATTACTGTTTTCACTTGAGTACAATATTCTACTCCAGGCTACAGTGAAAATGTCATTTGAATAGGAGTGCAAAACCCCTGTGATTTTAATGTTTCATTCCATTTCTATCAGTTGTGGATCCACTCTCGACAGTTTATAAGGTTTAGAAAGGCACAGTAGCAGGCCAGTCTGGCTGTATTTTTACTTTTAATACTGAATGCGCTGTCCGTTTCAGATCATCATTCTTCCAAGTTGTCCTATAATAATGTGGTCACATGCTCCCAGCAGGCGCAGTGCTCTCCAATCCGAGCAGCTATTCCTCGCGCACCTTCAACCTAACACTTCAATATAGCCTAAATATTTATAATTTCACATCATTCGACCTAGAGTTGAAAATGCCATGGTAACCCATTTAATGTTATTTTTTTATTCGGTACATGGGAATTTAACCTCAAAAGTTATTTCTATGTGCAATACGTTTTTGACCCACATACTTTTATCTGCAACAAGTCAATTTGATGGTAAAACAACTTTGAGGGGAAAGTGCACAAGGGTTTCCCTAATTGCGGTTTTTGGACAATAAGTAAAATGAAAAGCCAATAAATAAAGTTGTAGCAAGCCAAATTGTCCAAGAGATACTGTTTATCGCCTACACACCGAATTCGAGCTTCAGCACCATTCTCTCATGCCTTGCGCCGCACCTGAGCCTTCGGTTTAGTAGATTAATAGAGAGCCAGCGAGAGAGGACCCTTGGCCTAGGCTATTGTTGATTGTGAAGATGGAGGACTTTTTCATTTAAGTAAAATACAAGTTAGAGGAAAAATATTATGCCTTTAGTGAAAAGCCTACAAAAATAGTTTTAATATTGTAGTGGAAGATTGGGTATGGCCAAATGCAGGTTACTGTGCAACTCCTTATTCAGGTAGGATGCAATTGTGGAACTAAAGTGTATTTATAATAATTAGTTTTATCATTTATTATTGTATCCTATATCATTGTTGTTATTGTAAGCCTATTCATTAATCAAATCACGATTTAAAAAAAATGTAGATCCTGTTTTATTTAAATCTGATGAGAAATGTTCATTGGCTAAATTACATTCAATCTGTCTTTTTAATGGTGTGCTCCATATTTAGTTTAAGTTATAAGTAGGTCTGTTGTAAAATAAATAACATTAGCATATTTCTGGCATTTGTTGGGTAGGGTAGGCACTTGCCTAACAAAACGACCATGCATGTTGTAGCTGGGACCCTTTGGATTGCAAACAGAGGAAGATTTTCAAAAAGTAAGTGATTATTTAATAGCTATTTGTGATTTTATGAAGCCTGTGCTGGTTGAAAAATATGTTGCTGTGGGGTGCCCAAAACATCCTCAAACAATCGCATGGTATGCTTTCGCTGTAAAGCCTATTGTAAATTGGACAATGCAGTTAGATTAACAAGAATGTAAGCTTTTAACCGATATACTTGTATGTTCATAAATGTTTAATATTACGATTATTTATTTGAATTGCGTGCCCTCCAATTTCACTGGATGTTGACGACGGGACACCTAGTCTTAAGAAGTTTTAACAAACCTCCAGACGAGCTTCAATGCCATACAACTCTCCATCCATGGCCTTCAACTGCTCTTAAATGCAAGTAAAACTAAATGCATGCTCTTCAACCGATTGCTGCCCGCACCTGCCCGCCCGTCTAGCATCACTACTCTGAACGGTTCTGATTTAGAATATGTGGACAACTACAAATACCTAGGTGTCTGGTTAGACTGTAAACTCTCCATCCAGACTCACATTAATCATCTCCAATCCAAAATTAAATCTAGAATCGTCTTCCAATTTAGCAACAAAGCATCCTTCACTCATGCTGCCAAACATACCCTTGTAAAACTGACTATCCTACCGATCCTTGACTTTGGCGATGTAATTTACAAAATAGTCTCCAACACTCTACTCAGCAAATTGGATGCAGTCTATCACAGTGCCATCCATTTTGTCACCAAAGCCCCATATAATACCCACCACTGCGACCTGTATGCTCTCATTGGCTGGCCCTCGCTTCATATTCATTGCCAAACACACTGGCTCCAGGACATCTGTAAGTCTTTGCTAGGTAAAGCCCCGCCTTATCTCAGCTCACTGATCACCATAGCAGCACCCACCCGTAGCATGCGCTCCAGCAGGTATATTTCCCTGGTCACCCCCAAAGCCAACTCGTCCTTTGGCTGCCTTTCCTTACAGTTCTCTGATGCCAATGACTGGAATGAATTGCAAAAATCACTGAAGCTGGAGTCTCATGTCTCCCTCACTAACTTTAAGCATCAGCTGTCAGAGCAGCTTACAGATCATTGCAGCTGTACATAGCCCATCTGTAAATACCAACTACCTCATCCCCATATTGTTTTTTTCCCCTTTGCACCCCAGTATCTCTACTTGCACATTCTTCTTCTGCACATCTATCACTCCAGTGTTTAATTGCTAAATTGTAATTATTTTTGCCACTCTGGCCTATTTATTGCCTTACCTCGATAATCTTACTTCATTTGCACACACTTGTCATGATGTTGGCCTCTTTGGGTATAGCAAGCCCATCCCCCTCTCCCTGCCTCCCCTTGCCTCCTTCAACTAGGTTGCTGTGGTCAGAGGTCGTAAATTCCCGAGAAGACCTCATGGACACACAGTTATAGAGTAGTTTTCATGGACACAAAGGAAATCCTTCCACCTCACAGAACTTGAGGTACGAACAAATTTCATGTTCCGGAGAAAGTGTAAAAGATCGGTGAAGAATCCAGCTACGAACTGATCCGTTTGTCACAACTTGGGAAGCTCATGGGAGACTGTGTGGCCACATTACCATAACGCTGTTTATATAATAACCCCAGATATAAGGTTTACATCTAATTGTTGTATAAGATGAATGAGTGAGTATGATGCTGTTTACACAATTTTAGAATGTGATTTTGGACTGTTTAATGAAGGAAAACTAAAAAGGGAAGTGGATTTGAACTAAATCAGAGGATCAGAGGTCAGACATCCTGGGACAGACCTTTTCTGCCATTCTGAATAAAACCCAACTTTGAGAAATTATCACCAGACCAAGCTTACCTCAATTACGAGATGGCTAAAGGTTGCAGACCATGTTTTTCTCCATTAGGAGGACAAAGGTTGTAGACCATTGCTGAATCTTTTAACCATACCACGTGGTTAAACTCTTAGACTAACGATACTGACAGAATAAGAACAAGTCTTTGATACTAACTACTAGTCTGCAGCTAGGAATTCGGTATCATTGAACGCGAAGAACGACAACCGCCGAAACATCCATTCTATAATGAATATCACTTTGAACTATCCCCTCAAACCAAGACAGAGAGGGAGAGAGACGGACAATTCTAAGAAAGACACAAACTTTTCACCAGCGATCAAGACGACACACTGAGCGTAAATACACAGTGGGGAGAACAAGTACAGTGCCTTGCGAAAGTATCCGGCCCCCTTGAACTTTGCGACCTTTTGCCACATTTCAGGCTTCAAACATAAAGATATAAAACTGTATTTTTTTGTGAAGAATCAACAACAAGTGGGACACAATCATGAAGTGGAACGACATTTATTGGATATTTCAAACTTTTTAACAAATCAAAAACTGAAAAATTGGGCGTGCAAAATTATTCAGCCCCCTTAAGTTAATACTTTGTAGCGCCACCTTTTGCTTCGATTACAGCTGTAAGTCGCTTGGGGTATGTCTCTATCAGTTTTGCACATCGAGAGACTGACATTTTTCCCATTCCTCCTTGCAAAACAGCTCGAGCTCAGTGAGGTTGGATGGAGAGCATTTGTGAACAGCAGTTTTTAGTTCTTTCCACAGATTCTCGATTGGATTCAGGTCTGGACTTTGACTTGGCCATTCTAACACCTGGATATGTTTATTTTTGAACCATTCCATTGTAGATTTTGCTTTATGTTTTGGATCATTGTCTTGTTGGAAGACAAATCTCTGTCCCAGTCTCAGGTCTTTTGCAGACTCCATCAGGTTTTCTTCCAGAATGGTCCTGTATTTGGCTCCATCCATCTCCCCATCAATTTTAACCATCTTCCCTGTCCCTGCTGAAGAAAAGCAGGCCCAAACCATGATGCTGCCACCACCATGTTTGACAGTGGGGATGGTATGTTCAGGGTGATGAGCTGTGTTGCTTTTACACCAAACATAACGTTTTGCATTGTTGCCAGAAAGTTCAATTTTGGTTTCATCTGACCAGAGCACCTTCTTCCACATGTTTGGTGTGTCTCCCAGGTGGCTTGTGGCAAACTTTAAACAACACTTTTTATGGATATCTTTAAGAAATGGCTTTCTTCTTGCCACTCTTCCATAAAGGCCAGATTTGTGCAATATACGACTGATTGTTGTCCTATGGACAGAGTCTCCCACCTCAGCTGTAGATCTCTGCAGTTCATCCAGAGTGATCATGGGTCTCTTGGCTGCATCTCTGATCAGTCTTCTCCTTGTATGAGCTGAAAGTTTAGAGGGACGGCCAGGTCTTGGTAGATTTGCAGTGGTCTGATACTCCTTCTATTTCAATATTATCGCTTGCACAGTGCTCCTTGGGATGTTTAAAGCTTGGGAAATCTTTTTGTATCCAAATCCGGCTTTAAACTTCTTCACAACAGTATCTCGGACCTGCCTGGTGTGTTCCTTGTTCTTCATGATGCTCTCTGCGCTTTTAACGGACCTCTGAGACTATCACAGTGCAGGTGCATTTATACGGAGACTTGATTACACACAGGTGGATTGTATTTATCATCATTAGTCATTTAGGTCAACATTGGATCATTCAGAGATCCTCACTGAACTTCTGGAGAGAGTTTGCTGCACTGAAAGTAAAGGGGCTGAATAATTTTGCACGCCCAATTTTTCAGTTTTTGATTTGTTAAAAACGTTTGAAATATCCAATAAATGTCGTTCCACTTCATGATTGTGTCCCACTTGTTGTTGATTCTTCACAAAAAATACAGTTTTATATCTTTATGTTTGAAGCCTGAAATGTGGCAAAAGGTCGCAAAGTTCAAGGGGGCCGAATACTTTCGCAAGGCACTGTATTTGATACACTGCCGATTTTGCAGGTTTTGCTACTTACAAAGCATGTAGAGGTCTGTATTTTTTTTAATCATAGGTACACTTCAACTGTGAGAGTCGGAATCTAAAATAAAAATCCAGAATCACATTGTATGATTTTTAAGTAATTAATTTGCATTTTATTGCATGCAATAAGTATTTGATCACCTACCAACCAGTAAGAATTCCGGCTCTCACAGACCTGTTAGTTTTTCTTTAAGAAGCCCTCCTGTTCTCCACTCATTACCTCTATTAACTGCACCTGTTTGAACTCGTTACCTGTATAAAAGACACCTGTCCACACACTCAATCAAACAGACTCCAACCTCTCCACAATGGCCAAGACCAGAGAGCTGTGTAAGGACATCAGGGATAAAACTGTAGACCTGCACAAGGCTGGGATGGGCTACAGGACAATAGGCAAGCAACTTGGTGAGAAGGCAACAACCGTTGGCGCAATTATTAGAAAATGGAAGAAGTTCAAGATGACGGTCAATCACCCTCTGTCTGGGGCTCCATAAAAGATCTCACCATGTGGGGCATCAATGATCGTGAGGGATCAGCCCAGAACTACACGGCAGGACCTGGTCAATGACCTAAAGAGAGCTGGGACCACAGTCTCAAAGAAAACCATTAGTAACACACTACGCCGTCATGGATTAAAATCCTGCAGCGCACGCAAGGTCCCCCTGCTCAAGCCAGCGCATGTCCAGGCCCGTCTGAAGTTTGCCAATGACCATCTGGATGATCCAGAGGAGGAATGGGAGAAGGTCATGTGGTCTGATGAGACAAAAATAGAGATTTTTGGTCTAAAATCCACTCGCCGTGTTTGGAGGAAGAAGAAGGATGAATACAACCCCAAGAACACCATCCCAACCGTGAAGCATGGAGGTGGAAACATCATTCTTTGGGGATGATTTTCTGCAAAGGGGACAGGACGACTGCACCGTATTGAGGGGAGGATGAGCATTGAAGATGGGTCGTGGCTGGGTCTTCCAGCATGACAACGACCCGAAACACACAGCCAGGGCAACTAAGGAGTGGCTCCGTAAGAAGCATCTCAAGGTCCTGGAGTAGCCTAGCCAGTCTCCAGACCTGATCCCTGTAGAACATTTTTGGAGGGAGCTGAAAGTCTGCATTGCCCAGTAACAGCCCCGAAACCTGAAGGATCTGGAGAAGGTCTGTATGGAGGAGTGGGCCAAAATCCCTGCTGCAGTGTGTGTAAACCTGGTCAAGAACTACAGGAAACGTATGATCTCTGTAATTGCAAACAAAGGTTTCTATACAAAATATTAAGTTCTGCTTTTCTGATGTATCAAATACTTATTGCATGCTATAAAATGCAAATTAATTACTTAAATCATACAATGTGATTTTCTAGATTTTTGTTTTATATTCCGTCTCTCACAGTTGAAGTGTACCAATGATAAAAATAACAGACCTCGACATGCTTTGTAAGTAGGAAAACCTGCAAAATCGGCAGTGTATCAAATACCCACTGTATATATTGATTGCAATTGTTCCCGAATGAGTGAGCGTTCATGTGTAAAGGATTAGCATTTCACTTGTTATAATTATTAACTCTGTAGTGACTTCTTAGTCGACCCCCACTTCCCTTTTGTCTAACAAACCGCCATGCCGGTTTAGCTGACTAGGCACATCCTCCTATCACCACATTTACCTTGTTTGTTTGTTTGTTTATGCATTTCTGTGAATTACTTAGTTAGTAATAAATAAATGATTTAAGACAATTCATGTATGACTCATTGTATAGACTGGGTTTGTGCAGATAACCAACAATTTACGACGTTTGGAATGAGACTAACGTGAGGTAAAGTAAATAATTCATTAATTCAAAGTCTAATTGATCAGATAAAATAACTGAAAAGTTATTTTAGGAAATGAAATGTGTGTGTTTATGTAATTCAGTGATTGATTAGTTAGTTAGTAAATAAATAATTAAGCCAATTTGTATATCGCTGATTCGTGATTTATGATGCTAGGGTTCGTGCAGACATCCAAGGGTTTGCGACATTCAGGAATGAGATTGATGAGGTAATAACACATGAATAGAAGACTGTAATCGATAAGATATGAAAATATCTGAAGAGTTAATTCGGGAAATAGAGACTTTATAAACATTTTCCTGTGGTGCCCCGACTTCCTAGTTAATTATTATTCCATGATTTGTTTAACCACAGAATATTTACACATAGAGAATTCATTTGAAAATATAAGTCTTCACATTTAATGATGGTCGACAATGGTTAGGGGTCTGAACAAATACACTATATATACAAAAGTATGTGGACACTCCTTCAAATTAGTTGTTTTAAATATTTCAGCCATCCCGAAAGATGACAGGTATATAAAATCGAGCACACAGCCATGCAATAGCCATAGGAGAATGGCCTTACTGAAGAGCTCAGTGAATTTCAATGTGGTACCGTCATAGGGTGCCACTTTTCCAACAAGTCAGTTAATCAAATTTCTTCCCTGCTAGAGCTGCCCCGGTCAACTGTAAGTGCTGTTATTGTGAAGTGGAAACGTCTAGGAGCAACAACTGCTCAGCCGCGAAGTAGTAGGCCACACAAGCTCACGGAACAGGAACGCCGAGCGCTGAAGCCCGTAGCGTATAAAAATCGTCTGTCCTCGGTTGCAACACTCACTACCGAGTTCCAAACTGCTTCTGGAAGAAATGTCAGCACAATAACTTTTCGTCAGGAGCTTCATGAAATGTATTTCCATGGCCGAACAGCCTCACACAAGCCTTAGATCACCTTGTGTAATGCCAAGCGTCGGCTGGAGTGATGTAAAGCTCATCGCCATTGGACTCTGGAGCAGTGGAAATGCGTTCTCTGGAGTGATGAATCACACGTCACCATCTGGCAGTCCGATGGACGAATCTGGATTTGGCGGATGCCAGGAGAATGCTACCTGCCCCAGTGCATATAGTGCCACCTGTAAAGTTTGGTGGAGGAAGAATTGTCTGGGGATGTTTTTCATGGTTTGAGCTATGCCCCTTAGTGCCAATGAAGGGAAATCTTAACACTACAGCATACAATGACATTCTAGACGATTCTGTGCTTCCAACTTTGTAGCTCCCTTCAGTAACCACGAGCACAACCGTTCCTTGATTTTAACCCATACTTGATTTGTGAGTTTGGAAGAAGATTGAAGGCTTGGCATCACCTGTCTAACGATAACCCGATGACTCACTCCAATAGGGTCGCCATAGTCGATACATGGATTTCCATAGCCGACTATGCTCCAGCCAAGATCTGTTCTCTGAGCAAAAGGCTGATTTCCCTTACCAGACACAATTTCTCTTGGAAGGAGAGCCTGGGAGCAGTTGTAGCCAATTAAGAGACCGACATCACAGCTCTGTTGAGGAGCAATCTCCTCTGCAATGTGTTCAAGATGAGACCATGCTCTTGCAGTCTCTGGAGTAGGAATATGATCTCTGTTTGCAGGAATAAACTCTCTCGAGTAGGTCGTTGGCAGAGGGATTTTCTTCTCCAAGTAAAGCCCTCTAACCTGCAAACCAGACAGCTTCTGGCAGGGCACAATGGTATTCCTTGAAGCCATTGTAGAGAGTTTCAATTGGACTGGCTCCTTCCTTGTATTGAGAGCCTTTGTTGTCTCTTCAAGGATAAAGGTGGTGTCGCTCTGGGTGTCAAGAAGTGCATACACGAGAACTTCACGATCTGGCTCACTTGTGGTTGACACCCATACTGGAATGATTGTGGAGGTGTGAGTGTTGTTAATGTCCCTTACGACTCTGTTAGATATGGCCTCACTTGACGCTCTTGTCCCCTTATCTTGTGGGGCCTTCCTATCCCTTAACCTTTCTTTAGTACGATCTTCGTGCAGGCAGGATGGATGCCTCCTCTGACACGTGTCGCAGGTGTTCCTGTTATCACAATCTTTTGAGCGATGCCCAGGCCTTAAACAGCCAAAGCACAATTTATTATCTTGAACAAACTTCTGTCGCTCTGCGGTGGGCTTATCCATGAACTTCCAGCATTTGTGGAGACTGTGACCTGACTTCTCACAGAAGACACAACTAGTAACAGTATTTTTCTCATCACAGTTAGTTGCTAATACCCTTGCTCCGGGGCTTTGAATCCTTGGCGTCTTAGGTTTTCCATCTTTGCTTGGTTTCAAAGCATGAAGGGATGTCACAGGATTGCAAGCGATCTTTGCTTCTCTCGTGAGAAACTTCACAAACTGACTGAAGCTTGGAAAGATCTCAGTTTCTTCTAAGATGTCTATGACCTTTCTATTCCATCTTGAAGTTAGCCAATCTGGAAGTTTAGCGAGGATCTTTTGGTTTTCATTGCAGTCATTAAGCACCTCCAGGCCCTTATTCTGAGACATAGCAGCCTCACAGCTGCGAAGAAAGTCTACAAGGTCTCTAAGTTCAAGACTGTCCTTGGATCCTATCTTAGGCCATGCATTGAGCTTATCTCTGAAGGACTTGGCGATGAGGAATTTGTTTCCGTACCTTTCTTCAAGAATGGTCCATGCAGCATAGTAGGCTGACTCTGTTCCTAACATAAAGTAACTTTCGATGGCTTTCTTGGCAGGCCCACCAATATATTTTCTCAAGTAATATATCTTCTCAGTTGCTGGTATGTTCTTCCTGTCTATCAGAGTCTGAAAGGAGACCTTCCAGTCAGTGAACGAGAGTGGTTCTCCATTGAATGTTCCTGGTTCTGGTATGGGGAGGCGGCTTTCACTGATTGATTCCGCTAGTAACCTGAACATGGTCTTGGTGCCATCTTCTCGCTGTGTGCTTGTCACAGCATGTTGTGGTGAGAGACTGTGAAATGAGCCACTTCTGTGCATGACTTCTTTCACAGATTTGCAGTTAGAGAGTAGTTCTCTCTTCTCGTCCTCTGAGTTTTCATCTTGCTCATACACTTGCATTCGCGCCTTGGCGGCATTTAGTTTCTTGAGCACTTCTAGGCGCTCTAACTCTACGCTTATCTTCTAGCGTCCTTCGTCTGGCAGCATTTTCTACCTCTAACTTGACTCGCAGCCTAGCTTCTTCTAAGTTGCGTTTCACAGCCTCAGCTTCTTGCTCCGCTGTCCTCTTCTTATCTTCATCTTCGAGTATCTGAAGTTCTTCAAGTTGGCGTTCTTGCTTAACCATTACTTCTAAAGCTGCTTGGTTAGCAGCAACTTCCGCCGCAGCCTCTTGTCTCTTGACAGATGACACGCTTGAGCGTCTGGAGTTGACCTTTGAGTTGCTATGAGACTGTGAGGAAGCACTTGAGGGCTGATAGTTGAGACTTGACTTATGTGAGAGTTCGGACATGCACAAGGAATTGCTGTCCTTCCAGTGCAACTCTATCTGGTTACTTTGACTTTCTTCCCTGCCTTTTAAATGACACCTTACAGTCTTGATAATAGACATTGTAACTGCTTCACAAGTATCAACTCTGCGTCGTATATTGTTGTCGGGAATGTCGATTTGACGCAAATTTACATAGACAAGGTTTAGCTCTGTAGAGGTATGGCTAATCTTGTTTAAGAGGTCTTCTAGTAGGTCTTCAGAGCAACAGCCTGTCAGTGACAGTTTTGCTTCCTTTACCAGAGCCTTCCACTTCTCATAGCTGACCCTGAAACGATGTTCGAGCTGTCTCCACCTTTCGTTGCGCAATTCTCTGCCCTTTTCAGTTAACCTGCGGACCCTCTCACCTTTTCGTGGCTCTTGTTGTGCTATCTCGTTAGCAGCCTCTGTATCATCATTCACTGGCCGAAGTGACTCCACACCAGTCTGGGCCTCTTCCTGCTGTTCTGTTTGTTCTGATGAAGGCTCGAAGTTTGCGAGGTGTTGCTGCAGCTGCTCAACTTGACCCACCCCATCTCTATCACCTTTAGTGAAACTACCTCTTTCTGACATTCTAAATCAAGTCAAATCAATTCTAGCTAAGGTTTGGATAAGTGAGTAGGTCATTTATACTCTAATTCACTGTAATTTATACCTTAGTACGTGGTATAAGCATGTATAATGCTTGTAACAAAGGCTTGAACAAACACCTTACCAAACAATTACACTATTAACTTACAGGTGAAAATAGAATTAATAGGTGTACGCTGACCCTTAATGTTTGTGACTATATATATATTTTTAGTAAGTATCAAATAATATTTTTCAGTAATACACATACCAGCAATACATTAAGATAGAAAGAGCAAATGCATAATACCAGAGTCTTTATGAAATAGACAACTATCTCCAGTCCTTACGAATTGTATTCTTAAAGTCTCTTATTAGCTGTTCACAAGGCTAGGACCACCTTCAAACACCTTGACTTGTACTTGCGTGTCTGACTTTCCTGTTAGTCTTGACCTTATGTTGCCTCACGATGCTTCCTTATGTGGAGATTTTCTTCTTAGTTTGCAGGTAGGTGCAAAACTCTTATCTGGCAGATGACTGGGTCTACCAGGATTTGGGAATCTTGTAGACGTTTTACAGCTGGATGAGATTCTTCTTTCTCTCTTGCTCGTGAAGAGCATTGAGTTCTCACTGTAGCTCCCTTCAGTAACCACGAGCACAACCGTTCCTTGATTTTAACTGGCGGCTTTATTCTGTAGTTTTAGTCAGAATTATCACCTTCCGTGAGAACTATAAAGTAAATGAAAATACAGTTAAGCACACTCTTACAACCTTATCTTACGAGTGACTTATTAGCTTGGTATAACTCTGAAGTGCTTACATACATAACAGTTTAACCGGCGTTATTACGTGTTCAGATTAAACACATGAATAAAGGAAAAAATACCTCATTGGCTGCTTATTACAGAAGGGAGGAAATCAAACTTCACACTTATTATTCCTGGCATGAATTCACACTTCATCCTAACATACACTCTTCAACCTTTATGAACTACACCCGATGACATGAAAACTTAGCTAACGCAGCGCAGGATTGCCTTCCCTCCAAGTGTGTTGCTACAATAAGGATCCCCGTTACAACAGTATTAGCTACGTAGTTCCGATTGTATTATCATTTCCCCCGCACAGCGGACACGTAAACAATTCAAACAAAAGACAACGACATAACCTGTAAGTCTAACTGTCAGTTACAAACTTTTTGGCAACATTTTGGGGAAGGCCCTTTCCTGTTTCAGCATGACAATGCCCCCGTGCACAAAGCGAGGTCCATACAGAAATGGTTTGTCAAGATTGGTGTGGAAGAACTTGACTGGCCTGCACAGAACCCTGACGTCAACCCCATTGAACACCTTTGGGATGAATTGGAATGCTGACTTTTTATTGAGTTTTTTTATTTCACCTTTATTTAACCAGGTAGGCTAGTTGAGAACAAGTTCTCATTTGCAACTGAGACCTGGCCAAGATAAAGCATAGCAATTTGACACATACAACAACACAGAGTTAACAAAAACATAGTCAATAATACAGTAGAAAAAAAGCAAACAAAGTCTATATACAGTTAGTGCAAATGAGGTAAGATAAGGGAGTTAAGGCAATAAATAGGCCATGGTGGCGAAGTAAATACAATATAGCAATAAACACTGGAATGGTGGATGTGCAGAAGATGTGCAAGTATAAATACTGGGGTGCAAAGGAGCAAAATAAATAAAGTATGGGGATGAGGTAGATGGGCTGTTTACAGATGGGCTATGTGCAGTGATCTGTGAGCTGCTCTGACAGCTGGTGCTTAAAGCAAGTGAGGGAGATATGAGTCTCAAGCTTCAGTGATTTTTGCAGTTCGTTCCAGTCATTGGCAGCAGAGAACTGGAAGGAAAGTCGACCAAAGGAGGAATTGGCTTTGGGGGTGACCAGTGAGATATACCTGCTGGAGCGAGTGCTACGGGTGGGTGCTGCTATGGTGACCAGTGAGCTGAGATAAGGCAGGGCTTTACCTAGCAGAGACTTGTAGATAACCTGTAGCCAGTGGGTTTGGCGATGAGTTTGAAGCGAGGGCCAACCAACGAGAGCGTACAGGTCGCAGTGGTGGGTAGTATATGGGGCTTTGGTGACAAAACGGATGGCACTGTGATAGACTGCATCCAATTTGTTGAGTAGAGTGTTGGAGACTATTTTGTAGATGACATCGCCGAAGTCGAGGATCGATAGGATGGTTAGTTTACGAGGGTATGCTTGGCAGCATGAGTGAAGGATGCTTTGTTGCAATATAGGAAGCCAATTCTAGATTTTGGATTGGAAATGCTTAATGTGGGTCTGGAAGGAGAGTTTACAGTCTAACCAGACACCTAGGTATTTGTAGTTGTCCACGTATTCTAGGTCAGAACCGTCCAGAGTAGTGATGCTGGACAGACGGGCAGGTGCGGGCAGTGATCGATTGAATAGCATGCATTTAGTTTTACTTGCATTTAAGAGCAGTTGGAGGCCACGGAAGGAGAGTTGTACAGCATTGAAGCTCGTTTAAAGGTTAGTTAACAGTGTCAAGAGGGGCCAGAAGTATACAGAATGGTGTCGTGTGCATAGAGGTGGATCAGAGAATCACCAGCAGTAAGAGCAACATCATTGATGTATACAGAGAAGAGAGTCAGCCCGAGAATTGAACCCTGTGGCACCCCCATGGAGACTGTCAGGATTCGGACAACATGTCATCTGATTTGACACACTGAACTCTATCAGAGAAGTAAGACTGCGAGCCAGGCCTAATTGCCCAACATCAGTGCCCGACCTCACTAATGCTCGTGGCTGAATCGTAGCAAGTCCCTGCATTAATGTTCCAAAATCTAGTGGAAAGCCTTCCCAGGAGAGTAGAGGGATGTGTGTTTTGTT
The DNA here is from genome assembly GCF_018296145.1 of Oncorhynchus tshawytscha. NCBI lineage: Eukaryota > Metazoa > Chordata > Actinopteri > Salmoniformes > Salmonidae > Oncorhynchus > Oncorhynchus tshawytscha. Next base: position 68,677 of record NW_024609520.1, read on the forward strand.
TGTCAAGATTGTCATAGTCTATTTATTGTAGTGTTGAAAACGGAGAAAACCATGATATTGAAGTTCCTGAAGTCGGTAAGTCTTGTTTATTGGTTGTGTGGTACATTGGCACAGAAACCTTTTGGTGGACAATTTGTTGCATATATATTATATCGTAAGTATGGCAACAAAGCTACATCAAAGTAGCCACCCTTTGCCTTGATGACAGCTTTGCACGCTGTTGGCATTCTCTCAAACAGCTTCACCATGCTGGTCATTTATGAACATTTGAACATCTTGGCCATGTTCTGTTATAATCTCCACCCGGTACAGCCAGAAGAGGACTGGCCACCCCACATAGCCTGGTTCCTCTCTAGGTGTCTTCCTAGGTTTTGGTCTTTCTAGGGAGTTTTTCCTAGCCACCGTGTTTCTACACCTGCATTGCTTGCTGTTTGGGGTTTTAGGCTGGGTTTCTGTACAGCACTTTGAGATATCAGCTGATGTACGAAGGGCTATATAAATAAATTTGATTTGATTCACCTGGAATGCTTTTCCAATAGTCTTGAAGGAGTTCCCACATATGCTGAGCACTTGTTGGCTGCTTTTCCTTCTACCTCATCCCAAACCATTTCAATTGAGTTGAGGTTGGATGATTGTGGAGGCCAGGTCATCTGATGCAGCACTCCGTCACTCTCCTTCTTGGCCAAATAAACCTTACACAGCCTGGAGGTGTGTTGGGTTGTGCCCTGTTGGAAAACAAATGATAGTCCCACTAAGCGTAAACCAGATGGGATGGCGTATCGCTGCAGAGTGCTGTGATAGCCATGCTGGTAAGTGTGCCTTGAATTTTAAATAAATCACTGACAGCGTCACCAGCAAATCACCCCCACACAATCACACCTCCTCCATGCTTCACGGTGGGAACCACACATGCGAAGATCATCTGTTCACCTACTCTGCGTCTCACAAAGATACAACGGTTGGAACCAAAAATCTCTCATTTGGACTCATCAGACCACATTTTAGAGTTGCCTGTCTTATGATCATGCTATTTAAAAAGCTTCTTGATATGGTCTGGTGGATGGATTATCTTGGTAAAAGAGAAATGCTCACTTACAGGGATGTAAACTAATTTGTGCACAACATTTGAGGAAAAATAAGCTTGTTGTGCTAATGGAACATTTCTGTGATCTATTATTTCAGCTCATCAAACATGGCACCAAAATTTACATTTTGCCTTTATATTTTTGTTCAGTGTTGGAATTGAACTCAATATTAGGACGTCATTGAATCACACAGAGTACAGAGTAAAAACAACATCTGTCACTGTCCAAATACTTTTACTGCATTAATGTCAATAATCACTTGTATTATCGCAGTCCAGGAGCTACAGTATGTACATTAGCTAGCTACTACTAGTAATATCTTAGATGGAGAGGCAGCTCACATTTTTTTTATAAGGACTGTGAGAAATTCAGTTATGGTGACATTCTACAGCAAAATGTAAAGAAATATGCTGACACAATCTAAATAAAAATTTGCCTAATAACATAATGGTAGAAATATATTTTATGGCTGACTCTTTTACCATAATCTATACATGGTCTATATGATCAGGCAGGTGTGCTATTTAGCAATAAGCATTATCACATGAAGCCCAACTGATGCAGCATAGAGGCTATAAATAAATAAGCTGAATCATGGGGTTGGCCATATGCATACCCAATTGGGACAATCATTAGCTATATCCAAAACTCTAAACATGATCTTGTTACTAGTTATATTGATTATTTTAATGTCAAAAAACAGATCCTTGTTAACAAGCTCTAGCAAAACCCCACCCTTGAGAGGTACCGTAACATTACAGAACCTCCCACCTCTGTATTAGTAGGATGCGCTAAAATGTGGCAAATTAACAACTGAAATCCAAAATATTAGTGATGGGTCGTTCCGCCAATGAACAGCTCTTTTTGAACGGCTGAATCACATCAGTGAAAGAGCCGTTCATTTGGCTCCCTGATTTGCATACTGCTACTACTGCTTTATGACCTCAAAACAATGATTATCTGCAGATAAGTTATAACATCATTATCTAACGTTGCAACATCATTATCTAACGTTACAACAGCATTATCTAGAGGGTGAATCCTTACTGCAGAAACAATAAATAGGGGGAGAGCGCATCATTCTGGTCTCACGCTCATTTTTGCAGTGTGTAAAAAAGCTGATCTAATAATTTGCGCAGGTAAACATTTTATCTGAACATACATTTCCTAAACTAATGTAATGTTATGCTACTTTTTAGCCTTTAGATTAGAGGTATTACATTTGTTCATGGTTCTATGTACATTGTTAAGCATAAATGAATCTGAACAAAAGAGCATTTTGGGAGCCAAATTAGGTGAGTGGAGACAATTGATCCAGCTCACTGAAAAGACTCGGAATGCCTAGCACTGAAATATATATCACACCTAAATGTGGAAATTAGGATGAATATTGATGTGTTTCACTAACACTAAGTCTTGTATTACACTGAATTATTATTTGTTTTAGTAAAATAATTCTTTAAGCAGACCATTTTAAAGGGATATTTCATCCAAAATGTATGTTTGGGTCAACATCCACATAATCTTTTTATTTTTAAACTTTAGCCACAGACTGTAGTTAGCATGATTAGCATCATCCCATAAAAATTAATGTAATCCATTGTACTAATGTTAGCAAAGCTGCATTGCATGCTTAAACTTCCTCAAACACTTTAAACTTTTGGGGGCAAAATATCTGAATATTCCGATGCTCTGATAATTCCATCAAGCAACCAGTGAGTTTTTTTACAGCTGATAATCAATCCCACATTCTTTATATTACAATATTGTTTAATTCTCCACTTTTGGAGGTTTGAGTTTTGGCGGGAGGACTGCTTTGTTCCATAGAGGTTCTCCCCCTCAATACTGCATGGCCAGGAAGAGAAAGTCTGCCTGGTATTTATGACCGGTTATAAAACTGCCACCGAGGAGAGGGGGTGTTCAAACCATTGCCTAGCCGGCATCCCTGATCCTCAGCCCATGAGGCCAAGTCATGACACCAGCATGGCTACCACAGCATTCTGCAGCGATATGCCATTCTATCGGGTTTGTACTTAGTGGGACAATCATTTGTTTTTCAACAGAACAATGACCCAACACACCTCTAGGCTGTGTAAGGGCTATTTGACCAGGAAGGAAAGTGATGGAGTGCTACATCAGATGACCTGGCCTCCACAATCACCCGACCTCAACCCAATTGAGATGGTTTGGGATGAGTTGGACCGCAGAGTAAAGGAAAATCTGCATAAATGGGAACTCCTTCAAGACTGTTGGAAAAGCATTCCAGGTGAAGCTGGTTGAGAGAATGCCAAAGCTGTTACCAAGGCAAAGGGTGGCTACTTTGAAAAAATCTAAAATCTAACACTTTTTGGTTACTACATGATTCCATATGTGTTATTTCATGGTTTTGATGTCTTCACTATTATTCTACATTGTAGAAAATAGTGAAAATAAAGAAAAACCCTTAAATGAGTAGATGTCAACATTTGCCTGGTACTGTACATTTTCCAAAATTCACAAAAAGTTACGTTAGCTGATGAAGATTATCTCATAAAACAAAACGTATAAAATCTCCTAAACCTGTGTTTACCACCGACCTTATTTTGGCGTTCATCCAAAAACCCTACCAAACTCCATTAATTTCCCCATAGGCTTTGTCCAACGATCCGTGGCGGAGTTGCGTCTGTTCTGCCTGCGGAACACTAACCTGTTCACCGGACGTGCTACCTTGTCCCGGACCTGCTGTTTTCGACTCTCTCTCTCTACCGCACCTGCTGTCTCGACCTCTGAATGCTCGGCTATGAAAAGCCAACTAACATTTACTCCTGTGGTACTGACATGTTGCAAACTCTACAACCACTGTGATTATTATTTGACCCTGCTGGTCATCTATGAACATTTGAACATCTTGAAAAACGATCTGGCCTTAATGGCCATGCATTCTTATAATCTCCACCTGGCACAGCCAGAAGAGGACTAGCCACCCCTCAGAGCCTGGTTCCTCTCTAAGTTTCTATTCTAGGTTCCTGCATTTCTTGGTAGTTTTTCCCTAGCCACCGTGCTTCTACATCTGCATTGCTTGCTGTTTGGGGGTTTAGGCTGGGTTTCTGCATTTACATCTTCTGATGTAAAAGGGCTTTATAAATACATTTGATTTAAGTTAGTGCCTACAAAAGACACCTTTACTTTTTCTCTCTATACAATACAACTTTATTGTCCATGTTAAAGCCAACAACTGTCACGCCCTGGTCTTAGTATTTTGTGTTTATATATTTATTTGGTCAGGCCCAGTCACTTTGGTTTTTTTTTTTTCCTTGTTTTGGAAGAGAAGAGAAGAGAAGAGAATGAGCGCCATTCTCCTTGCGGAGATGGTGCAAAATACATCAACACGGTCGGTCCCTGGGATTGGGCTGGCCAACACGATTCGGTTTGCTTGGAAGGAAAAGGAGTTGGAGCCTTTAGGACGGGAAGGACTATATTGATGGGGATTCTAAAGCTGACGGTGAAGGACGTGTTTTGTTTCCAAGGCAACTCGTTGGAGGAGCATACGACGTGGCACTATATACAGAGGAGAAACACGATGATATCCTGAGAAGGGCAAGAGCAGTGGGAGGTGAGAGGCCGATGAGCCACTATGAAATAACAAGCCTGGCGAAGAACAACTTTAGGGTTGTAACTGTCAACATTTACAACCCATACGTTAGGACGAAGAGGTGAGGGCCTTTCTGGGGAGATACATGGATAACGTCTCCTCAGCAAGGCACCTCAAAGACTCCCTTGGGTTTTGGAATGGGAGAGAGGCTTCCAGGCCCTCCTCAGGGAGGACCCAAAGGGACATGGTGGCTACCTCCATCCTCCTGCTATGTTCTCCCTAGGGGCTGACAGGTGGATGTTGTTTTATGCACGTCAGCCCCCATTTTGCAGGCGCTGTATGGCCTACGGCCACATATTCGCTTCGTGCAGCACAAGAAAATGCAGATTTTGTGGACACGAGGCGAGGGATTGTGACAAGCCTAAGGCGTGCCACGGGTGTGGCTCGTCAGCACACCTGTGGCGGGGGTGCCCGGCTCGTCAGAGGTCATATGCGTCTGCGGCTGGGGGAGCAGGAGCGGGGATGGGGAAGAAGAGGAGGGGAAGGAAGCACGCCTCATGACCAGAGTACAGGTCCAGAGGGAAGGCCGCAAGGAAGGAGGAGGAGCAAGAGCGGCGGATGGAAGAGAGAAGGAAACAGAAGGCACGGGAGTAGGAGAACCAGGAAAAGCGGCGGAAGAAGGCAGCCGAGTGGAGGAGCATGAGAGAGAAGAAAGCGAGGGAGGAGTGTTGGAGAAGGAGACGGTGGAAGAGCAAGTGGACTGGGGGAAAGTGCCCTGGTGGAAGAGATGAGGGTATGGTGGAGGAGCTGCCGGGGGGGAGGTGGTATCTCTCCACTGCCGCCATCACCAAAGAAGAGAATGAAGAGGAGGGTGCGATTGGCCGACAGTGAGAGGAGGGGATGGCCAAGAGAGTGATGGGGTGGGAGAAACCTCTGGGTTGCTGCTGGTTTTCCCAGGCCCTCAATTTCTGTTGGGTGGGACACACCTAACAAGACTCAGGACTGGGTACAGGAGGAGGTGGGGAGTTTTTTTCAAACCAGCTGCAGCACTGGGGAGGGGAGGACTGTGGGGGTAGACCCAGGGTGCAGGGCACCCCGGAGCCAAACACTATTCCTGCATCCTGGGTTGGTGAGATGGAGGAAGAGGGGGATGTCGGGAGTACGGATGGTATTCTCACCGGTAGATATGGAGCAGGGAGCATCGGGTGAGTCTCCTGTTTTGTTTTTTCTGTCTGGGTTTAGAATTTGAGTGTATTACATGATTTTATTTTATTCTTTCATGGGATCTAATTTTACTTTTGTTAGTTTAAATGTAAGGGGTTTAAGGGATTTTGTTAAGAGGAGGGCGGTTTTTAGTTATTTGGAGGGTGTGGGGTTTGATTTTTGTTTTTTACAGGATGTTCACCTGAGGGATGGAGGGGATGTTAGTAGGTTTAAGAGGGAGTGGGACAAGGGAGTCGGTTTGGGGTATTGGGGGGTGCACTCATCGGGGTAGGGATTTTGTGAGGGCACAGGGAGGTAAAAGTGGAGGATTCTTTTATGGTAATGCAAGGGAGGGTTATAGGGGTGGATGTCACGATAAGGGATTGTAAGTTTAGATTAGTGGTGGTGTATGGGCCACAGGTGGTGGCAGACAGGAGGCAGATGGTGGACTGTCTGATGCCCCTGTGTGTCACAAATAGGAAATTAGTGATAGGGGGATTTTAATACAGATTTAGGAATAGGGGGGATAGCAGTGCAGGCGCCATCACCAGGCTAATGGCTTGCCATGGTCTGGTTGATGGTGGTCTGCACACTACTTCCGAGGACATTGGAGAAGTGATGGAGGCCCAGATTTCACTAGAAGAGGTTGAGAGCGCTCTTAGGAGGATGGGAAAAGGGAAGGTGCCTGGGATGGATGGGCTGCCGGCTGAGTTTTATCTCAAGTTTTGGGGTATACTTGGACCAGTGGTCCTCGAAGTCTTGAAGGCCATCCTTGAGACGGGGGTCCCGGGGGATCAATGGCTGTTGGTGTGCTGTCACTTTTATATAAGAAGGGGAAGTAACAGACCTTGGCAACTGGCGGTCGTTGACCATGCTGTGTGTAGATTACAAGCTACTTGCAAAGGTTTTAGCAGACCGGTTGCGCACAGCCCTTCCCTACGTCGTCCATGAGAATCAGACGTGCGGGGTAGAGGGCCGCTCTATTAGATGGAACCTACAGTTAATCAGGGACTCCATCGCTTGGGTTGAAGATAGAGGACTGCCTTTAATGGTAGCAGCTAGATCAGGCGAAAGCCTTTGATCGCGTGAATAGATCCTTTTATTCAGAGTGTTAGGTCGATTAGGATTTGGGGAGAAGTTCATAGGATGGATTCGTACATTATATGTCGGAGCGGGGTGCCGAGTTAGTGTAAATAGTCACTTGGGTGGCGTTTTTGACCTCTCGTCTGGGGTCAGGCAGGGGTGCCCACTCTCGGCTCTCCTCTTTGTTCTGTACATGGAGCCTCTGGGGGCTGCCATTAGGGCAGACACAGGGGTGGAAGGCTTGTTGATCCCTGGAAGTGGTGGGCTGCGTGTTAAGATGACGCAGTACGCCGCCGACACTTCCTTGCTGCTGTGCAAGGACTCGTGCCTGACAAGGTCCCTTGCCATCTTTGGGGATTTCACCCGAGCGTCGGGAGCGGTTCTGAACCATGCAAAGTCTTCCGTCAAGTTTTTCGGAAGATGGCGCGGTAGAACGGATGTGCCCGGGGGTTATCTCTCGTGTGAGGGGCCCTGAGGATTCTCGGGGTCCATTTTGAGACCTCCGGCTCAGCGACGCTAAACTGGAACATGCGTATCGCAGTGGTACAGAGGAAGCTAGCAATGTGGAAGGCTAGGTATTTGTCTTTTATGGGCAAAGTCCTGGTCCTAAAGGTGGATGTGTTGCCGTCTCTTTTGTATTTGGCGTACATCTACCCATTGCCGGCTTGTCTGAGGAGGCCTCTAGTGAGGCTTGTGTTTCAGTTCATGTGGAGTGGCAGGTGCGAGTGGGTCGCCAGGGCACGCATGCTCTGTCCCATCGGGGAGGGAGGTAGGGGGTACCACATTTCCCCCTCAAGCTGGACCGCAATTTTGTTTCTTTCTTGTTAACGGAGCTTGCTCATCCAGTGATACACCCGTCGGTTACCTCCTGCGGGTGTTCTTCTCGTATCAGGCGAAGCGTAATGGTGTGGTCTAACACGGGTCCTCGGGCCGAACAGCTGCCGTGGCACTTTCATGCGGCCAAGTGGCTGCGTGCGCACCCTGAGGTTGAAGTTGCCCAGTAGGTTTAGATCACAGGCACCTGTACGAGGAGGTCAGAAAGGCAGGGAGTCCGGCGCCTGTAGTGGGCATCTCGGAAGTGTTCTGGGAGGGATTGCAGGCACGGGGTCTGGACAACAGGCTCAAGGACCTGAATTGGTTGAGCCTCCATAAGTGCTTGCCGGTACGTTCCATCATGTACCGGTATAGTTTGGTGCAATCCCCCACCTGTCCAAGATCCTCTTGTGGCAGGGAGGAGACTGTGCTCCATGTCTTTTGGGACTGTGCCTTTGCCGGAGTAGTATGGGCTAGGGCACAGGTGTTGTTAGGTTTGGTAAGGGGGGATTTTGTATTGACGTGGGCCAGGTTAGATAGAGGTGTAGGGAGAGCGAGAGGGACAGGTTTCTGCTCTGGCTTCTCATGAGTCTCTTTAAACGGGGGCTGTGGGAAGCCAGGCAGAACATGGTGAAGACAGGGAGAGATTGGGGGGTGGAAGGGATAGTGAGGAGGGTGGAAGGAGATTTGAGGGGGAGGATGAAGAGGGAGGAGAGGAAGTGGGGGCAGCATGCTGCTCGGGAGAGGTGGAAGGGGGGTTTAGGGCTGGGTGTCATTTAGATTTGTAAGGGGATAGATTAGGGACGGGGAGATAGGGAAAGGTAGTTTGTAGGGTGATGGGGAGGGAAGATGCTCCCCTGAGGTTTTGTTTGGGGTTTTTGTTTAGTTAAATTAAAATTATTTATTTATTACCATTATTTGAGTATGTATGAGAATTATGAGTTGTAACGAATGAATGGTATTGAAGATAATAACCTATACAGCCTATCTCTTTAATAAAAATTATTTTTCATGTTCCGTTTGTTGTTTTGTATTATCGTGTTTTTTCGTTTATTTAAGATGTATATTATTAACCACGCTGCATTTTGGTCCGACTCTCTTTCGACGGAAGAAAATCGTAACAGACAGGTGTTTTTTCTTGACTGATTACCATTTGATTGATGTGGTGTATGTCATATCATTTGAAAGAGCTGTTTCTCAGCTTTCAAAATATGTTAAAAAAAACATTAAAAAAAACAGGCTGTATTAGGTTTTCACGTTCCGTTTGTTGTTTTTGTATTGTTGGTGTTTTTTCGTCATTAAAGATGTATCGAACTAACCACGCTGCATTTTGGTCCGACTCTCCTTCAACGGATGAAAGCCGTAACAACAACATAAACAGATGTGGCTGTGAGACTACATATGGAAATAGTTCCAGTTAAGAGTAACACAATTACAGTGATTATTTCAGCCGTATGCATGTTTAAAAATATCTCTGACATCTCCACCAACTACTGAACTTAGTTTGAAGTATTTTTGAGGTCCCTGTCCCTGAACTAATCATATGGTTCTGTTTTTCTTCCAGTGTTAAAGCATGGCCCACATTCTTCTTACTGACCTGCTGGATCACCTGGAGCACGATGAGCTGAAGAGGTTCAGGTTTTATCTTATTGACCAAACTCTGGAGGGTTTCAAACCCATTTCAAGAGGCCATTTGCCTAAATGTGAACACTATGATGTAACATACATTGTGGAGAAGATGATGGCAGCCTATGGTGATGAAAGAGCCCTGAAGATGACAATGCACATCCTGGAGAAGATCCCCCGCAATGACCTGGTACAGACGATGGAGCGTGAAATGGAGAAGAGGTAGGTTTTAAGATTTACAAGATGTAAGTAAATTTAGCATGTTTTAGATGTCATGCCCTCTAACAACGGTTAACATAATAACTTGTCTAAATGTGATACGTTTTTTTTTTTAAACGGTTAATGTAATAATTTGCCGGATAATGTAATAAAATGTTAAACGGATAACGTAATAACAAAGTAAATGTTTTTATGCACTATTTCCCTCATTTTGATGCACATACCACCCTCCACAATTACAAAAACACACACACATTTGAAATTAGTCATATTTGAAATCTATCACTTATAGATGACTTTATATTGTGACTACTCAATCATTCCTCTTACTTCTGACTTATAGTTAGTGTGACAGCAAGACCACTCTAGATATTCTACTACTACTAGTACTACTACTTTTAGGCCTACTATAACCACAGTCACTAATACTACATATTACAGTCACTATTTCCACCACTATTGCAGTCACTACTTCTACTGTTACTTTAATATACACTTAGAATTTTGGGGGGGGATAGAACCAAAAAGTGTGCCTGCAAGTGTAACAGTATAGACTTTACGTCCGTCCCCTCGCCCGACCTGGGCGCGAACCAGGGACGCTCTGCACACGTCAACAGTCACCCTCGAAGCATCGTTACCCATCGCTCAACAAAAGCCGCGGCACTTGCAGAGCAAGGGGAACTACTACTTCAAGGTCTCAGAGCAAGTGACGTCACCGATTGAAACGCCACTAGCGCACACCACCGCTAACTAGCTAGCCATTTCACATGGCTACACAAGCTGGTGCCCTGTACCTGCCTGAGTGGAGTAGGTCAAAGTCAAGATGCAGGGGGTCAGAAAGGATCTTGTGAGCTTTGTTGAGGTTCCTAACCTTAAAGATCTCATCCACATATGTCTTTCATACTCTGAATACCTTAATAATTGATGTGATGATAGTTCTTCTCAGCATTTTCGTTTGAGTGATATTGGGATAAGATTTGATCCTCAAGCGGGATTTTAAGCATCTTTTTATGTTTATTATCAGGGCCACAGCCATGAGTCATATATCTGAGTAGTGAGTGACCAGTCAGGATATTTTAGCGTAGATCCAAGTGATGATGATACCAAACCAAGGATAAAAGCTAAAACAGTAGAACCCAGAGTTGTATGATAGTAATGTTATATTATGTATGATTTGTATGAAATGTGTATGTTTCTTGTTCGATTGAATTATGAGACTGTCTTTCACTGCTTTCAGGATCCATCCAGATAGACCAACTTCACCAGAACCCAGTTATCTATCAATGAAGACTAACAAATCTATGAATATCCCTCCCTTGTATTTCAGGATGGAGACTTAACTCAAAAAGAGAAGATAATACATTTTACTTATGCAATTGTATCCAGAATAACCAATTTTGCTACTATCTCATTCAAATCAATAGAAAAGGGTATTGTGCCACAAGACCTTACGTTAGCTTTAGCCAGCTAGTAATTATCCCCAATAGCTAACATTAGCTAGTTACCCTAGCAACAGATTCACTAGCTCTGTATGGAAACAAATGTCTTACCTTATTGTTGTGAATGTTTATTATTATTAAGTTAATATGATAATTTAGTGCAGAAAGCCAAGCCAACTGTTGCTAAGCAGATACGAAGCACCTCATTAAATACAACTGTAATGTTTATTTCAAGGTGTTTGCTCATTCTTTCCAATCCCCCCTCCACTCCTCATAGTTTTCCATTACTATAGTGCAGGAGTTTTCAAAGTCTGAGATAGTGGACCTCCCTTCAGAAATCATCAAGGCAGCCCCATAACAGAAAACAGATGAAGGTTAGGTCTCTTTAACTTGCTAAGACAGTATGTATTCATAATGTGGCTTGCATATCCACTCCTAACTTTCTACAGTCAGTAGCCTAATAGTAAGCAATTGAAAAATTAGATGTTTTATTTTTTTTTGCGAACTGTCCCTGTAATGGTGAGGCAGGGAGTTCGTTTTTCCACAAGCCTTTTCCTCATCTCAAATTCATGTAGCCTTATTGTAAACCCACTGGCTAGCTAGCACATTTGAGCCAGCGAAACCAAATCGAGAGCTTGGAATTACAAGGTTCTGTCTGCATTTCTGTCAAAACAGGGTTATTGACATAGCCTTGTTCTGTACAATGCTCTATACCTATAAAGTATTCTAAATACCTAAAATCATGTTAAAATAAAGGTAGACTCCGTGATATGACGTAGGTGCACAACATAAACCGCATAGTGGGTCAATTTCCGCAACAACTAAGAGTGTTGAAGCGCGAGACTAACCTTTTCAGCTGTTTTAGTCCCGTACCTACCACTCTAACATGAAGCGAACACATGCGCAGATACTGTGTGTGAGCGTAGTGTTTTTAATCGACCTCATCGCAATATCTGCGTTGCTATTCATGGCAACTTCATTTTGTTGAGTCTACCTTTAAAAAGAATACAAGATAAAAAATTGCTCATATCAATGATGGTTTGAAACTTTATAGACTCCCGCCAGCTATTTTTTTAAAACTTTTCCCTGTTGAAAAGTATAAATACAGTAATGTACACACACTTTAGGTTAAAAAAAATACATTTGGTGCAAAAGTAACTTTTTTTTGACACAGCTGCAACATTTTGCAGGAGTTTGCAGGAGTCTGTCTGATGGGTGATTGTCAGTCATCGGTATCCCCTCTTAATAGATGAGCAATAGAGGTGCATCCGTCTTATCAATATCCCTGCTCACCGATTACTACTGTTTTAATAGGGTGTAATTTGCTTAATAAAAAGTGAGATATGAAGTTTACAAGAAAGCTACAATTGTCTTTTTTTCAGTAGCCTACATATACTACATATTTGCTACAGGAACATATATCATGTTTTTGCGATGGAAATGTATAGTAGAAAACTATATACCGTTTGACTTTCCTTTAAAGCCTCCCCAGAAACTGGCGCCGCCCTTGGCAGGCGCACCTCACACTTTGAAAACCTTTGCTTTAGTTGTAGGGTTCAGCTGCAGAGGGCAGACTCCCGAACCCCGAGTTGTCTACAGATGAACACTGACCATACTATGGATACCCCACTTTTATTCAAGAAGGAGGCCTGTACTCAAAATGAGGGGTGAGAGGCTGTTTGTGGCACTTAGTTAATTTGGATGTAAATTCAATATTATTTACATCCAACTCTCATAGTCTTCTACTTGCAGGGTTCATCTGCAGAGAGCTGATTCATCAACTGCGAGTTGTCTAGCCATGAAGACTGACCGTTCTACCGATCTATTCAAAGACTATTCTATTCTTTTCAAAGACTTTACTCAAAAAGAGTAGTGAGATTACACATTTTACCCCTAACCTTGCACCACTGACCTGGACCTTAACCCTAAACCTAATCTTAATCCTACCCTTTGAATCTGATGGTTGAATATACACCTCCTTTATGACATTTTATTCAAGTTGATGTCAACACTAATTGGTTGAATTATGTTGCTTCCTCTTCTCATAGTTTTGCATTTCTGTACTTTCAGTGTTCATCAGGAGAGAGCTGAGTCACCAACTCTGAGTTTTGTATCAGCAAAGAGTCACCAATCAATGGATATGGATGAGGAGGACGAGGAGTATGAGGACAAGGTGGAGGACTCAGCTCAAAAAGAGAAGTAAGATCGTACATTTATTTTAAGGGAATTTTATCAAACAAGTGAACAAGGAAATGCGTCTTCTGCGCAATACCACACATATGCATACACGCACACTCACACACACACAGCTGAGAGGAGGGTCAAGCCACTGTGCATTGCCCCTGGAGTAGTTGTGGGTTTAAGTGCCTTGCTCATGGGCTAGGAGATTGTAGTTCCGTTTTGCCAGACCAATTCCCCCATTTTTATTATTTCAAATTGTGAACAAAGATTTGAGTGTCTTTCTATGTTTACAGCAACAATTTGAAGCATCTCCAGCTATGTACCACCAGTCCTATGACTGACCAGAATAAACAGTCAGTGAATTCAAGCAGCATAGACCCAAGTGATGGAGACCAACCCAGGAATGAAAGGTAATCCAACAACACATGCAGAGTTGTATGACATGCACCTATGACATGTACTTTAAAACTTCCTTTAAATGCCGAGCTGCTCTGCTGTTTGTTGGGATGGGCGTTTAATACAGTTTGAGCTTTGGAAAGCCCAGTTTTCCCTATTTCTACAAGTTAATAAAAACAGCTACTATCATTGATACATTCTTTTTTTTATATATATATAATGTATATATATATAAATATATATAATTTATATATGGATAACTTATTTGTATTGCTTTTAATCTTTTTAAATGAATTTATCTTAACACTTTGTTCTAGCTAGCTATTTATGTAGGTAGCTATCAAGTAAACGCAATGATATATATATATATATTTTGCATTTTCCAATTAAGAACATTCAAAACAAAAGTGAAAAGATATTAGACAACGATAGGACAAAGTGACAGTAAACAGACGAGCGTAACAAAAATAATTATAATTATATATACAAACATACAATAAGAGAAAAATAATAATGAGACCTGCCGTAGGCTACATATTATACATTACGTGTGAAACATTGTGAGGATTATATAGAGATTCTCCATATAGTCAATAAAAGGTTGCCAAATTCTGTAAAATGTCTAACTTATTCCTCAAGCAGTAAGTGATTTTCTCCAAAGGGATACAACTATTAACTTCCGATAGCCACATTGCAACTGGCAGGGAGGAATCCAATTTCCATTTCTTGGCAATACATTTCTTGGCAATCGCTAGCAATATTTCTGTTAGCTTTATAGTATGGCTTTGCCTAAGATTGGTGTTAGTAAAGTTGCCCAGTAGACAGACCTCTGGGTCTAAAGGGAATGCAACCCCGTGAATTGAGGATATGGTATCACATACCCCCTGCCAGAAACCGTGTAGTTTTGAACACTGCCAAGTGGAATGGAGGAATGTTCCTTCATCTGAGCCACATCTAAAACATAGGGAGGAGATATCTGGGTTGAACCTGTGCAGTCTAGATGGGGTGATATTGAGCTGATGGAGGAAATTAAACTGGATCAGTCTGTATCTGGAGTTCAATGTGGATGTAACACCATCCCTGCATAGGTCACTCCATAGATCCTCATCAATACCCAGATCTTTTTCTCATCTAAGTCGGGGTTTATCTAGCTCAGGCAGTCCTGACATAAGAGCATCATAAACACAGGAAATGATCTTGAACAGTGGTTGGTCTGCGTGGCAGAGTTGTTCAATAGGTGACATCTTAGGTAGGTTCCATTGTCCCTTGAGAGTCACCCTAATAAAGTTTCGTAGTTGTAGGTAGCTAAAGAAGTCCCTGTTAGGCAAGTGGTATTTCTGTTTCAGCTGATCAAAAGACATAAGAACTCCCTCCTCGTAACAATGTTCCCCCTTATCAGACCATGGTCTAAAGTTACTATTCTGGAAAAACATAGGAATCAATCTATTGTTCCATAAAGGGGTTTTAGGGGAAAGGAATCCCCCTCGTCCGAACAGCTCATGCAGTTTGCACCATGCCAGGACAGAATGTATGATTAAAGGGTTGTCTGTGTTTTTTTTTTTAGATTTTATGTCCCATTTGTAAAACAATTCTGCCCCAGTGTCATCATTTACCTCAAGCTTTTCAATGTTCAACCATGAGGGAGAGAGACCATTGTCAAACCTCTGAGCCAGAAACCTAGACTGTGCAGCCCAGTAGTACATTCTAAAATTGGGGAGGTTTAAGCCCCCTTGACTGTAATCAAGGGTCAGTTTATCCAGGCCAACCCTAGGGGTTTTGCCGTGCCAGATAAACCGTCTGGTCAGCTTGTCGAGAGAGAAAAAGAATGCTGCGGCACAGGGATAGGGAGAGATTGAAACAAATATAGAAATCTGGGCAGGACATTCATTTTAATTACATTGATTCTACCCAGTAGAGTGAGAGGTAAGTCCATCCAATTACAAAGGTCACCCTCCACCTTTTGCAACAAACTGGCCAGATTGAGTCTTTAGAGGTTGTTCAGATTACCATCCACCATTATGCCCAAATATGTGAAGCCCATAGGCGACCATCTAAAAGGAAACTTGTGCTTGATGGTATGATGGTCAAAGACAGACAACGATAAGATTTTGCTTTTATCAAAATTGACCTTATATCCAGAGAAAGAATTATAACACTGTAGTAGGTTCTGTAAGTGAGAGAGGGAGTGTTCTGGGTTTGTTAGAAATAAATTAAGGTCGTCCGCGAAGAGTGATAATTTATGGGTATGGGGGCCCACCTCAAAGCCATGTATGTCAGGGCACATTCTAATAGCCTCAGCCAACGGTTCGATGGCAAGGGCAAAGAGGTGGGGGCTAATTGGGCAACCTTGTCTGTTGCCCCTATAAAGAGGAGGAAGTAATCCCATTGGTAGCAATCCTAGCTTTAGGAGATTTGTAGAGTGATTTTATCAAATGTACAAACACTGTACCTAAACCGAATTTTTCCAAGACGCGAAAGAGGTATGGCCATTCAACCCTATCGAAGGCCTTTTCAGCGTCGAGGGAGACTGCGACACTAGGTATTTTGTTTTTGTTAGTAAGGTGAATTGTATCAAAGAACCTTCTGAGATTATAGGAGGACGATCTATTAATTATGAAGCCAGTCTGATCTGGGTTGATCAACAAGGGAAGACATGACTCCAGTCTCTTAGATAGCATCTTGGTGACCACTTTACAATCTGTGTTAAGGAGAGAGACTGGTCTATAGGAGGTGCACTTTAGTGGGTTTTTTCCCTTGTGGATTACAGTAATCACTGCTTGAGAGAGAGACTCTGGAAAGCAGTTGTCTTCCCTGGCTTTTTAAGTACCTCCATAAGATAGGGGACCAACAGTTCCCTAAATTCTTTATAGAACTCTGGAGGGAAGCCATCCTCCCCATGAGATTTATTAGAAGGTAAGGATTTAATGGCCTCCAACAATTCAGGAACTGAGAAGTGTTCACTCAGGCGCTCGCTATCTTCCCCTGACTGGCATGGGAGGTTGAGAAAGGAGTCGATCTCTGATAGATCATCGCTTTATTGGGAAGTGTAGAAGTCTTCATAGTATTTCTTAAAAGTATCATTCATTTCAGTAGGGTCGAAAGATATCTCATTAGTAAGAGTTTCTATGGCATTAATTGTCCTCTTACTTTCTTCTGCTTTCAGTTGCCATGCCAATATTTTGTGAGCTTTCTCTCCAAGCTCGTAATAACGCGGTTTTGATTTAGTGATGGCCCTCTCAGCTTGATATGTGTTCAGAATATTATATTTCAGTTTTTTATTTACCAAAAGCCTGTATAGATCTTTAGTCGGGCCTCTTTGGTAGGTTTTCTCAAGCTCTGAGATTTCAGATTCAAGGGCACTCTGTTCCGCACTGTGTTTTCTCTTCAGCCCTTTATAGGAATTGATCTGTCCCCTCAGATAGGCTTTCAATGTGTCCCAAAGAATGAAACTGTCAGGAGCGGTTTGTTTGTCAAAGTAAACATATTGATCTGCTCTTTGATGAATGCACAAAATTCAGGTTGCTTTCGGAGTGTAGAATTTAGTCTCCATCTATATGCTCCATTTACCTTGGTAGGAATGGAGATTGATAATACCAGAGGAGAATGGTCACTAAGCAATCTGGGGAGATACTCGACATCTAACACTCTATGAAACAGTTGTGTCGAAAGTAAAAAGTTATCTATGCGTGTGTGTGTCTTGTGTGGGTGTGAATAAAAAGAGTAGTCCCTATCCTGTGGGTGCAACTGTCTCCAGCTGTCTAGTAAATTGAAATCTTTCATGAATGACATGGTGAGGTTGCCGGCTTTGGTAAGAAGTGAGGGTTTATCAGAAGACCTATCAAGAACTGTATCTAAGCAAAAATTAAAATCTCCTCCAACCAGTAGCCAGCCTGGTGGTGCTTGAGCAACCTGAAGGAAGACATTCTGAATAAACATATGGTCATCAGAGTTAGGAGCTTAAATATTCAATAGGGTCCAAGACTCTGAAAACATGTGCCCCTGCACCAAAACAAACCTGCCAGAGGGATCAGAGATGGTGTTGTTGACGCAGAAGGGGATGTGTCTACTTATCAAAATTGCAGTTCCTCTTGCTTTGGAGTTAAAAGAGGAGGAAAAAACTTGTCCTACCCATTCCCTCTTCAATTTCTTGTGTTCACTGGCTGTAAGATGTGTTTCTTGTAAAAACACAATGTCAGCCTTTAGTTTTGGTATGTATAGACTCTTTTCCTTTTAATCGGGCTGAACTTGTTAAGGCTAAGGCTATGCACAATATTAAGACCTTTTACGTTGAATGAGACACATTTTAGTGGATTAAGCATAGGTTGGGTTTCAAATATGTAACTGAATGGAAATCTATCATATGTAGATAATTAGGAAATGTTTCAACTTTGGTTTGAGCACAAAAGTGACCCGTGTGTCTCTTTAGGAAGGAAACAATAAACATAGAAAAAAGGAGGAAAAACATAATAAAAATCCCACCCACCCTGATTAGACTAAAACAACAATCCCAACAATCAAACACCAATACACTTGTAGAGATACGTTGCTGCTCACTTTCCATCTTGCTCTTACTAGCTAAACCTTGGCGTAAACTAAAACCTGTGAGCTCTCTAAGTTGAAAACAAACGTTGTGAATAGATATTTATGGCTGAATATTTACTGCCCACGGTAAGGGCTGCTTGAGTCTCTTTTCGAAAGATTAACATAAATGAGGGGGAAAGCAGTGGGCCTAAAACCACTTATTGCTTCGCCCAGTAGATATGGACTAAACCAAAATATACTCTCCTGTAAATGTAATAGAACTCACCCCGGGAAAATACGGTTAGTTGAAAATGTACAAATCAATTATAGTGACCGGGAGATACCAGCAGTTCAATCCGGATAAGAGAAAACAAACAAACTGCATTTTATCCCCCAGAGAGACCGTCCTGGCTCAGACGTTGCATTTTATCCCCCAGAGAGACCGTCCTGGCTCAGACGTTGCATTTTATCCCCCAGAGAGACCGTCCTGGCTCAGACGTTGCATTTTATCCCCCAGAGAGACCGTCCTGGCTCAGGCGTTGCATTTTATCCCCCAGAGAGACCGTCCTGGCTCAGACGTTGCATCTTATCCCCCAGAGAGACCGTCCTGGCTCAGACGCTGCATCTTATCCCCCAGAGAGACCGTCCTGGCTCAGACGTTGCATCTTATCCCCCAGAGAGACCGTCCTGGCTCAGACGTTGCATTTTATCCCCCAGAGAGACCGTCCTGGCTCAGACGTTGCATTTTATCCCCCAGAGAGACCGTCCTGGCTCAGACGTTGCATTTTATCCCCCAGAGAGACCGTCCTGGCTCAGACGTTGCATTTATCCCCCAGAGAGACCGTCCTGGCTCAGACGTTGCATTTATCCCCCAGAGAGACCGTCCTGGCTCAGACGTTGCATTTTATCCCCCAGAGAGACCGTCCTGGCTCAGACGTTGCATTTTATCCCCCAGAGAGACCGTCCTGGCTCAGACGTTGCATTTTATCCCCCAGAGAGACCGTCCTGGCTCAGACGTTGCATTTATCCCCCAGAGAGACCGTCCTGGCTCAGACGTTGTTCAGTTCTTTGAGAAAAGTGTGCACTTCTCCCGGTGTGTTGAAGAGATGGCTTCGGCCTTTGTACTGAACTTTCATCCGCGCAGGGTGGATGAGGTAGCCGGTGATGTTCTTCTCCTTCAGTGCTTTGGTGGAAGTTTTACTGGATTATTTAGGCTATATGTTTCTTGTAAAAGTGAACAGTTTCTCAGTATTTAAAAAAATAAAATGTTTAAGTAAGGGATAAGCAGCGACACTTTACATTCTGTGGAAAATAATGCACGATGTGGAAGGTGAGTGCCACGATACGCTAGTGGAGTGGAACTAACCTTCCATAGAGTTGCATTATTTTCCACAGAATGCATAGAGCCCTGAGTTAGTTATCATGATTATACCACAGCTAACATTTAACACATTTACATTCACATTTACAGATTTACAGCAATATGCATGCATGCATACATTTTTAATTCAAACAATACATTTTACATTGTTTTTACCAACCTAACTACATAATGGTAATAATTGTATTTGAATGGTAAATCATAGGCCTACTTAAAATACAGGTGAATTAATATTCAGTAGGAGTGTGTGCATGCATTGAGTTATTGGGCTTGTTTTGGCTGATCAGTGGAGTGTATGGTGCTACAGATGACTATCTGTTTGCTTTCCATTTGGGACTTATATTATATATCTAAACAACTCAATTGGCTATTTCTGCTTTCTGTCAAGAAATGTGCAGGTTGTAACTTGATCGTACAACTACGATTGAATAGAGCGAGGCTGTAACTCTGCTCCCTTTCACATCTCTCTCCATTGCTCATATCACTTGCTGCTGTTTACTGATACTATGATAACTAGCTGAATGGCGACGACATTTACTACCATGTCATAAATGTGCATAATATCTAGCAAGGAGAGCAAGGGAAGGAAAATATATGAAACGACGATGCACGTTGTCTGAATGACTCAAATCTGCCCATAGTTTAAGAAGTGAGCACACACACTAATCTACAGCTTTCTTGGTCCATAAACATGCAGGAAGATTCTTAGGTAGCTAAGCCTGTTGCTAATCTTTATTTAGCCATTTTAAAACGCTTACTTCTTTCCCTATTATGACAATCCTCTAACCCGGCTATCAACTGAACATTTACGATTGCGGCTGGTCAGATCAGCACGCCAGTAAATGGCGAACGTTATACCAAAGAGGTTTAGAAACTCTGTGGTTACACTGCAAGTCAGATGACTTGGTGTCGAAAATGGTACATGTTCAAAATAATAACCAGCTAACATTAGCTAGGTACGTTGGGGATTAGCTCCTATCTGATATTTTAGCACCATGTTTATCTAGCCAGCTAGATATCATTGTAGCTAATATAGCTAGCTAGCTAACACCACAGATTAATGGGTTAGTTATCATAATCTTTGCTAACAGGTCACATACCTATCTGCTTAGCTAGCTTGCTTATTGCATGCATGTCCGGGCATGTCGACACAAGCCTTATTATTCATGAATTAAACTAAGATTTACAACAGGAGTTTGATTTTGGTTACTGTGTCAATTCATAAACTTCTCAACACTGCACTTTTCTGTTGGAGAATGAGCTAGCTTGCTGCGTTGATTATTTTTCCATCTTAGTATTATGCAGTGCTCATGGCTCAGGTGGTGACTGGAGGCTGGCATAGCAGCAGTTTTACTATGTAGAGGGACTATCGGCCAATAGCAGATAGACTAGAAAAGGATCGGACAATTATCGGTTGTTCTCTAAAACAAACAGATTTGCTCAAAGAAGTATAAATTAGAATAATTAATAGAATCTCTATGTGCTAGCTAAGTTAACCAAACCATCAGTCCTGCTAGCTTGCTATTATGAAAATCAAATTCATCAATGTGTCACGCCCTGGTCTTAGTATTTTGTGTTTTCTTGATTATTTTGGTCAGGCCAGGGTGTGACATGGGTTATTTATGTGGTGTGTTTTGTCTTGGGGTTTTTGTAGGTTATGGGATTGTGGTATAGTAGAGTTGTCTAGGTAAGTCTATGGTTGCCTAGAGTGGTTCTCAATCAGAGGCAGGTGTTTATCGTTGTATCTGATTGGGAACCATATTTAGGCAGCCATATTCTTTGAGTGTTTCGTGGGTGATTGTTCCTGTCTCTGTGTTTGTTTGCACCAGATAGGCTGTTTAGGTTTTTTCACGTTTATTGTGTTTGTATTGTTCGTGTTTATTTTATTTTTTTATTAAACATGAATCGAAATAACCACGCTGCATTTTGGTCCTCCTCTCCTTCACCGCAAGAAAACCGTAACACAACGCCTATAATATTTTCAAAGAAACTTTTTCTTTCGAAATCTGCCCTAACATAGAACATGTAAGAATGAACTTCATAGCCATTGAATATTGCTATATATTATAGGGAAATAATGCATGTTCTAGAATGCCCTTCAAGCCAATCAGAAACAAGTTTTCCACAATGCCTTGCTGGATATAATGGACGACGTGGGAGGGACAACGCGCACCGGAGCCCCTCCATGGAGTTTATAATTTCCAAATAATATATAGAGCGGAAGCGTTTAGCCTACTTACACCACAATGGAAGCTTCTCTAACATCAGATATGTACAGTGTGGTGTCCCTCAGGGCAGAGTCCTTGGGCCTTTACTCTTCTCTATTTTTACAAATTATTTGCTACTTGTCTTACCAGAAGCTAAAATGACTGTATATGCTGACGATTGCACACTTTACACATCAGCACCTACAGCCAGTGAGCTCACTGAGACTCTTAACAAGGAGTTAGTCAGTGTCAGAATGGGTAATGAACAATAAACTGGTCTTAAAACCTCTTGAAGCTAGGGGTACTATTTTTATTTTTGGAAAAATAACGTTCCCAAAGTAAACGACCTATTTCTCAGGACCAGATGCTAGGATATGCATATAATTGACAGCTTAGGATAGAAAACACTCCTAACGTTTCCAAAACTGTAAAAATATTGACTGTGAGTATAACAGAACTGATATTGCAGGCGAAAGCCTAAGAAAAATCCAATCAGGAAGTGACTCGTAATTTGAAACCGTTGTGTTCCTATGCATCACTATTGGCCATTGAAAGGGATATCAACCAGATTCCTTTTTCTACATATTCCCTAAGGTGTCTACAGTCTGTAGACGTAGTTTCACACCTTCATGTTGAAGAATGAGCTTAAACGACTACATTGCGTAAGTGGCCACCTGATGGCTCTCAGAGAGATTCTTACGTAAAAGACAGAGGTAGCCATTTTTCCTCTCAGTCCTACTGAAAAGCCAATTGTCCCGGTTGATATATTATCGAATAGATATTTGAAAAACACCTTGAGGATTGATTATAAAAAACATTTGCCATGTTTCTGTCGATATTATGGATATAATTTGGATTTTTTTCGGCGTTGTCGTGACAGCTATTTCCGATGGATTTCTCAACATAACGTGACCAACAAAAGGAGGTATTTTAGGTATGAAAATAATCTTTATAGAACAAAAGGAACATTTGCTGTCTAACTGGGAGTCTCGTTAGTGAAAACATCCGAAGATCATCAAAGGTAAACAATTCATTTGATTGCTTTTCTGATTTTCGTGACCAAGCTTCCTGCTGCTAGCTGGACATAATGCTATGCTAGGCTATCGATAAACTTACACAAACGCTTGTCTTGCTTTGGCTGTAAAGTATAATTTCAAAATCTGAGATGACAGGTTAATTAACAAAAGGCTAAGCTGTGTTTCGCTATATTTCACTTGTGATTTCATGAATATGAATATTTTCTAGTAATATTTTTTGACCGTTGCGCTATGCTAATAATTAGTGTAGTTGATGACAATTCTCACAGATCCGGGATGGGTAGTTCCAAGAAAACTATACTAAACCACACAGTTACCAGTAGAAATTAAATCTGGTCATTAGTTGAATTGTTTAGGTTGCTAGAGAAGTGCACTGGTCATTCATTCTATTTGTTCATTGCTATACAGGCTGGCAATGTTCTTATACCTTGCTTCCTAGCTAGGCAACTATGGCTAACACAGTCATGTCAAACTCTGCAGGTAGAACAAAGTAGCTGCATTTAAGTTTGTTTAATCTGTTTTCTAGTGACATTTATTTGGATACATCCATAACAATGAGTTGATGATGTCAGGAAACGGTTCATTACAGTAGAGGAGTATGCACTGCAAATTAAACACAAAATTGTTTGTTGCTACCAAATCTGCCAATATGATTGAATAACTGAATTCAACAATACCAGTTGCTGAAAGCAGCTGGTCAAACAAAAAACATTTAGGAGTAGCCACTTGCGTCATGACTGCGCCATTGTAACAAATAAATTAATGTTCATCACTCACCACATAAGGTCATCAGATGCTGCAAAAGAAATGATTGTTATTTAGCTAGCTACCTTTTTTCTCATAGGACCTGTGTTTACAATGTATCCAATTTCAGTTTGTGTGGATGTTGGTTTAGCTTTCGGTCACTTTGTAGCAAGTAAGGTCTGCATGGTGCAGTGATTTAGAACGATAAGGAACCAATTGTTGGAACTACTTCAGAGGTATCCAATATCTTTTTCAACTGTAAATGAAATGAATGCACACTCTAGAATGACCTTCTAAGCAATCAGAATCGAGTATTCAACATTGCCATGGTATAATGTGTTTTATAATGTT
This sequence comes from Oncorhynchus tshawytscha, assembly GCF_018296145.1. Classification (NCBI taxonomy): domain Eukaryota; kingdom Metazoa; phylum Chordata; class Actinopteri; order Salmoniformes; family Salmonidae; genus Oncorhynchus; species Oncorhynchus tshawytscha. The sequence goes on from NW_024609520.1 coordinate 92,534, forward strand.
TAAGTTTTAATGTGTGTAATTGTCTGCCACTTAATATCTGCAGGCCAGAAGAGATGCTCTGTGATGTCTGTGAGGTCAAAGCTGTGAAGTCCTGTCTGACCTGCAACCTGTACTACTGTGAGACCCACGTTAGGAAACACTACACAGTACCTAAACTACTGAGACACACCCTAGTGGATGTGACTGGAGACCTGGAGGAGAGACTGTGTCAGGAACACAACAGAGCTCTGGAGGTGTTCTGCAGGACAGACAAGGTGCTTATCTGCAGCCTGTGTTCAGTGACAAAGCATAAAGGACATGATACCATCTATGATGAGAGAAAACCAGCTAGAAGACAGGTAACTTGTATGTTCTGTTATTATGTGTTTACTTACCTCTTGTGTGGGTCCAGTCTTGTTGAGCTGCAGTGATTCCTTGTTTGCCTGATTCATAGCACCTTTTGTTGCATGCTTGCCTAATTAATTATTTTAAGTAATACAGTGCCTTCGGGAAGTATTCAGACCTCTTGACTTTTTCCACATTTTGTTACGTTACAGCCATATTGTAACATATATTTTTTAAACATCCTCATCAATCTACACATAATACCCCATAATGGCAAAGCAAAAACTGTTTTTTAGAATTTTTTTCTGATTTATTAAATATAAATAACAGAATACCACATTTACATAGGTATTCAGAGCCTTTAATACTTTGTTGACACTACAAGCATGGCACAGCTGCATTTGGGGAGTTTCTCAGATTCTTCTCTGCAGTTCCTCTCAAGCTCTGTCAGGTTGGGTGTGGAGTGTTGCTGCACAGCTATTTTCAGGTCTCTCCAGAGGTGTTTGATCGGGTTCAAGTCCGGGCTCTGGTGGGCCACTCAAGGACATTCAGAGACTTGTCCCGAAGCCACTCCTGCGTTGTCATGGCTGTGTGCTTAGTGTCGTTGTCCCATTGGAAGGTGAACCTTCGCCCAAGTCTGAGGTCCTGAGCGCTCTGGAGCAGGTTTCCTCAACGATCTCTCTGTACTTTGCTCCGTTCATCTTTGCCTCAATCCTGACTAGTCTCCCAGTCCCTGCCGCTGAAAAACACCCCCACAGCATGATGCTGCCACCTCCATGCTTCACCATAGAGATGGTTTCATCAGACCAGAGAATCTTGTTTCTCATGGTCTAAGAGTCCTTTAGGTGCCTTTTGGCAAACTCTAAGCAGGCTGTCATGTGCCTTTTACTGAGGAGTGGCTTCCATCTGGCCACTCTACCATAAAGGCTTATGGAAGGATCTGCCATCTCCAGAGAGGAGCTCTCTGAGTGACCATCGGGTTCTTGGTCACTTCCCTGACCAAGGCCCTTCTCCCCTGATTGCTCAGTTTGGCCGGGTGGCCAGATTTAGGAAGAGCATTGGTGGTTCCAAACTTCTTCCATTTAATAATGATGGAGGCCACTGTGTTCTAGGGGACCTTTAATGCTGCAGAAATGTTTTGGTACTCTTCCCCAGATCTGTGCCTCGACACAATCCTGTCTCGCAGCTCTATGGACAATTCCTTTGACCTCATGGCTTGGTTTTTGCTTTGACATGCACTGTCAACTGTGGGACCTTATATAGACAGGTGTGTGCCTTTCCAAATCATGTCCAATCAATTGAATTTACCACAGGTGGACTCTAATCACGTTGTAGAAACATCTCAAGGATGATCAATGGATTCAGGATGCACTTGAGCTCAATTTCCAGTCTCATAGCAAAGTGTCTGAATACTTATGTAAATAAGGTATTTCTGTTTTTCAAACATTTCTAAAAAAACAGTTTTCACTTTGTCATTGTGCGGTATTGTGTGTAGATTGCTGAGGATTTAAAAAAAAAATACATTTTAGAATAAGGCTGTAAAAAAATGTATACTTTCCGAAAGCACTGTATATTGGATAACCCATGGCAATTTTATACATTGATTATAGATAGTCTGTACTCTGTCAGACATGGAACAAGCCACGTAACTTGATCTTTCCTCTCTTAATATGAATTAATGTAAAACAATACCACATTGTCAGAGTTTCTAGTTTCTCTTGCAAAGTCATTGTTTTAGAATAAACTATGTGCAAGTACATTAGTTCCATTTTCTTAAAGCCTCTTGTTCTATTCTGATACCAGGTACCGGATGAAGAACAAAACCAAAGTCTGACTTTAATTGAAGGTATGTTCAAACCTTTACTGTATCAGAATACGCTTTCATTGTTGATAAAAAAACAAATGACTCACCAAAGTTATTGACATTTGTCAAAGTTGTTAAAGGGGCAATCTGCAAAGGCTGAGAGATGGGCCTGTAGAAATGTAACCAATGAAATGCATAGACAGAGCTTTGTTTTGCAAGGACTGACCGTCCATGATATCAAAACAATTTTTTAAACCATGTTTTGAGGCTAAAGTGTTTGTTTACAATTATATTGTTTTCCAACAATAGCTTATAACAGACAGGTTCTGGATAGGGCAGGACCAATAAGAGACCTGAACTGGGTACTGGATCATGGACACACAACACAGATACAAAAATATAACAACTTTTATTACAATAATAGATTAAAATGCATACAATAAGGCTCGGGGCAACACTGCTCTCAGAATGCAATGAACATGGCGTCTTTAGTGTTGCAGGTATTTGACACAGCAGGAGACCAAAACAACTCAAAAGTTAGTACGTGAAGGCACAGCAAATCACTAAAGTAAAGTACAGAAAACTTAGGTTCAAAGTCAGTGTTTAGACAGGCAGCCCAATTTAGATATTTTTTTCCACTAATTGGTCTTTTCACATCAGCTCTTTTTCAGAGCTGATCTGCTCTCGGCGCCGACAGAGATGGCCGCCTCGCTTCGCGTTCCTAGGAAACTATGCAGTTTTTTGTTTTTTTTACGTGTTATTTCTTACACTAGTACCCCAGGTCATCTTAGGTTTCATTACATACAGTCGAGAAGAACTACTGAATATAAGATCAGCGTCAACTCACCATCAGTACGACCAAGAATATGTTTTTCGCGACGCGGATCCTGTGTTCTGCCTTACAACCAGGACAACGGAGTGGATTCCATGCAGTGACCCAAAAAAACGACTCAGAAAAGAGGGAAACGAAGCGGTCTTCTGGTCAGACTCCGGAGACGGGCACACCGTGCACCACTCCCTAGCATTCTTCTTGCCAATGTCCAGTCTCTTGACAACAAGGTTGATGAAATCCGAGCAAGGGTAGCATTCCAGAGGGACATCAGAGACTGTAACGTTCTCTGCTTCACGGAAACATAGCTCACTGGAGAGACGCTATCCGAAGCGGTGCAGCCAGCGGGTTTCTCCACGCATCGCGCCGACAGAAACAAACATCTTTCTGGTAAGAAGAGGGGCGGGGGCGTATGCCTTATGGCCAACGTGACATGGTGTGATGAAAGAAACATACAGGAACTCAAATCCTTCTGTTCACCTGATTTAGAATTCCTCACAATCAAATGTAGACCGCATTATCTACCAAGAGAATTCTCTTCGATTATAATCACAGCTGTATATATCCCCCAAGCAGACACATCGATGGCTCTGAACGAACTTTATTTAACTCTCTGCAAACTGGAAACGATTTATCCGGAGGCTGCATTCATTGTAGCTGGGGATTTTAACAAGGCTAATCTGAAAACAAGACTCCCTAAATTTTATCAGCATATCGATTGCGCAACCAGGGGTGGAAAGACCCTGGATCATTGTTACTCTAACTTCCGCGACGCATATAAGGCCCTGCCCCGCCCCCTTTCGGAAAAGCTGACCACGACTCCATTTTGTTGATCCCTGCCTACAGACAGAAACTAAAACAAGAGGCTCCCACGCTGAGGTCTGTCCAACGCTGGTCCGACCAAGCTGACTCACACTCCAAGACTGCTTCCATCACGTGGACTGGGAGATGTTTCGTATTGCGTCAGACAACAACATTGACGAATACGCTGATCGGTGTGCGAGTTCATTAGAACGTGCGTTGAAGATGTCGTTCCCATAGCAACGATTAAAACATTCCCTAACCAGAAACCGTGGATTGATGGCAGCATTCGTGTGAAACTGAAAGTGCGAACCACTGCTTTTAATCAGGGCAACGTGTCTGGTAACATGACTGAATACAAACAGTGCAGCTATTCCCTCCGCAAGGCTATCAAACAAGCTAAGCGCCAGTACAGAGACAAAGTAGAATCTCAATTCAACGGCTCAGACACAAGAGGCATGTGGCAGGGTCTACAGTCAATCACGGACTACAGGAAGAAATCCAGCCCAGTCACGGACCAGGATGTCTTGCTCCCAGGCAGACTAAATAACTTTTTGCCCGCTTTGAGGACAATACAGTGCCACTGACACGGCCTGCAACGAAAACATGCGGTCTCTCCTTCACTGCAGCCGAGGTGAGTAAGACATTTAAACGTGTTAACCCTCGCAAGGCTGCAGGCCCAGACGGCATCCCCAGCCGCGCCCTCAGAGCATGCGCAGACCAGCTGGCCGGTGTGTTTACGGACATATTCAATCAATCCCTATACCAGTCTGCTGTTCCCACATGCTTCAAGAGGGCCACCATTGTTCCTGTTCCCAAGAAAGCTAAGGTAACTGAGCTAAACGACTACCGCCCCGTAGCACTCACATCCGTCATCATGAAGTGCTTTGAGAGACTAGTCAAGGACCATATCACCTCCACCCTACCTGACACCCTTGACCCACTCCAATTTGCTTACCGCCCAAATAGGTCCACAGACGATGCAATCTCAACCACACTGCCCTAACCCATCTGGACAAGAGGAATACCTATGTGAGAATGCTGTTCATCGACTACAGCTCGGCATTCAACACCATAGTACCCTCCAAGCTCGTCATCAAGCTCGAGACCCTGGGTCTCGACCCCGCCCTGTGCAACTGGGTACTGGACTTCCTGACGGGCCGCCCCCAGGTGGTGAGGGTAGGCAACAACATCTCCTCCCCGCTGATCCTCAACACTGGGGCCCCACAAGGGTGCGTTCTGAGCCCTCTCCTGTACTCCCTGTTCACCCACGACTGCGTGGCCACGCACGCCTCCAACTCAATCATCAAGTTTGCGGACGACACAACAGTGGTAGGCTTGATTACCAACAACGACGAGACGGCCTACAGGGAGGAGGTGAGGGCCCTCGGAGTGTGGTGTCAGGAAAATAACCTCACACTCAACGTCAACAAAACTAAGGAGATGAATGTGGACTTCAGGAAACAGCAGAGGGAACACCCCCCCCCATCCACATTGATGGAACACTAGTGGAGAGGGTAGCAAGTTTTAAGTTCCTCGGTATACACATCACAGACAAACTGAATTGGTCCACTCACAGACAGCATCGTGAAGAAGGCGCAGCAGTGCCTCTTCAACCTCAGGAGGCTGAAGAAATTCGGCTTCTCACCAAAAGCACTCACAAACTTCTACAGATGCACAATCGAGAGCATCCTGGCGGGCTGTATCACCGCCTGGTATGGCAACTGCACCGCCCTCAACCGTAAGGCTCTCCAGAGGGTAGTGAGGTCTGCACAACGCATCACCGGGGGCAAACTACCTGCCCTCCAGGACACCTACACCACCCGATGCTACAGGAAGGCCATAAAGATCATCAAGGACATCAACCACCGAGCCACTGCCTGTTCACCCCGCTGTCATCCAGAAGGCGAGGTCAGTACAGGTGCATCAAAGCTGGGACCGAGAGACTGAAAAACAGCTTCTATCTCAAGGCCATCAGACTGTTAAACAGCCACCACTAACATTGAGTGGCTGCTGCCAACACACTGTCAATGACACTGACTCAACTCCAGCCACTTTAATAATGGGAATTGATGGGAAATGATGTAAATATATCACTAGCCACTTTAAACAATGCTACCTTATATAATGTTACTTACCCTACATTATTCATCTCATATGCATACGTATATACTGTACTCTATATCATCGACTGCATCCTTATGTAATACATGTATCACTAGCCACTTTAACTATGCCACTTGGTTTACATACTCATCTCATATGTATATACTGTACTCGATATCATCTACTGTTTCTTGCCTATGCTGCTCTGTACCATCACTCATTCATATATCCTTATTTACATATTCTTTATCCCCTTACACTGTGTATAAGACAGTAGTTTTTTGGAATTGTTAGTTAGATTACTTGTTCGTTATTACTGCATTGTCGGAACTAGAAGCACAAGCATTTCGCTACACTCGCATTAACATCTGCTAACCATGTGTATGTGACAAATAAAATTTGATTTGATTGGTTGAAAGAGCAATTAGTGAAGAAATATCAAAATTGGGGTGCCTTAAAAAATAAAAACTATTTCACTGTCCTCTGTTTGACTTAAATAGGTCAAAATGTTTTAGCATTTTACCCCCAACACCTTAACTGATTGGTTTTGGGTGCGCGGTAGATTCCACCTATTATCTATAGATTTAGGCTAAACGAAAATGCAACTGCAATGTGTAGGTTAATATTCACATGCTGAAGCAAATTAATGAGAAACAGGATACATGTTTGTTATAACTAGGCCTATTATAGGGTTACTGTATGTATTTAAAAAACTTCAACGAACATCCATGCTCTCCTGCCGGAGTTTATGACAAAGCAACATCAAAAACTGTTAATACCCAACTTTAAGCAACCACAAAAAGTTTCCCAGCAGGTTTTTATTGGCCAGTGAGTGATCAAGCCCTCATCACACCGACAGCTAATAAAGCCTGCCTCTTTACGCCTACGCCCATAATTCCCGTCGTCAAAATAGCTAAATTATTCGTGAAACACACACAACTCAACTAATGCGCTAAGATTTACAATTGATTTTGGTTTGATAAAATAGAGCTGTAAGCTTTTAAAGTTTGTCATTTCCACTTCAAATGACTTAATTTGTCCTAACGTAGAGTGTATCAACCCCTACAAAAAATGACCATTAATTATAATCCACACAATAATAAAAATTCCCTGTTGCGGCAGGATTATTTTCCTGCTGTAGCAAACTGGCTCAAATTAAGATCCTACACCTTTTAGTTGCTACATTTTCTGACTCCTCGGCTTTAGGTTGTTGCTCAGCCTCTGGATATCATAAAGACAAACCAACCATATACCCGTGTGCATCAGAATCACGTCTTTCTTGAGAAATTAGCTTGTTTACAGCTTGTTTCTAGCCTAAAGCATCGCTGAGTTAAGCGTCATTATAGATCACTTTATTTGAATCGGGAATAAATGTTTTACCCTTCAAAATCTTAAGCCTTTTGCCCTTTTTCTTTAACAAGGGGTATGTCATACCCCCATATACCACAGTGTGTGGGTTTCCATCTCTCCTAGTATTCTTATTGAAACCTATGCACCAGTAACAGATATTATTTGATAAAAATAACCTTTAAAAAACACACACGACCACCCATCATAAACACTGAGTGTACAAAATATTATGAACATTATGCTCTTTTCCATGAGACTGACTAGGTGAATCCAGGTGAAAGCTATGATCCCTTATTGATGTCACTTGTTAAATCCACTTCAATCAGTGTAGATGAAGAGAAGGAGACGGGTTAAATAAGGATTTTCAAGCCTTGAGACAATTGATACATGGATTGTGTATGTGTGTCATTCAGAGGGCGAATGGGTTAGACAAAAGAGCCTTTGAAGAGGGTATGGTAGTAGGTGCCAGGCGCAATGATATTCTCCATTTGTGTTCTCTCTACAACTTCCACGAGAGTCAGGAGACTCGTCTGAAGTTGGTATAGCCAATCTGTCAACTTCTGTCTGTGGTGTCTAAACCGTCTGCAAAGATGAGACTCCCAACGAACATGTATGTGTTAAATGTTTTGCTCTAGGATGCCCACAGGCCTCACAAGACTCGTCTGAAGGAGGAGTATATACGGAGAATGTTTGTTGCCAAAAATATGGGGTCAAATACATGTAAAAAAATAAAAATAATGTTTCCTGCACTTTCTTATATCTCTCAGATATAGGAAAGACACTTCAGAACAAACTTTGTTTTGATATTTTTGGGGGGACTTATCTGTTGTTCCATGTAGTGAATATGTTATTCAATGTGTCTGTATGGGCTAATAGAAGTAAGGCCCCCCCACCCCCTAAAAAACAGAATCAAATAATCTTACAATTCTAAATCAAATACTAAATTATCCATGGTATGACCGTTCTTCAAAACAATTCCATATAGCTTAGTAGACCCCCCCCACCGCCGGCTTAGCCAGGGCTTAGTATTCAGTAAGTATTTAGAACTTAAATATTGATTCACATTCTATTTTAGTATTCTATTCATAGCCTACTGTGTCTGTCTTATTCCCTGCTTTACCAGTGCTGCCCCCTCCTGGTGACATCCACTTCCTGTCGGTGACGTCAGACTCTGTGTCTTTGAGCTGGGGTTCTCCTGAGGGGGGTAAAGGACCACACCAGTTCAGAGTGACCTGGAGGTGCGACGGGGAACTCAGCCGCCTAAGCGTTAAAGCTGTGCTTAATGTTAAAATAAAGGACCTCAAACCTGGTAAAAGGTATGAGTTCAGCGTGGCAACAGAGGGTGATAATGAAAATCTAAGCAGATCGGTCTCAGCGTCTAAATCAACAGGTAATGTTATCTGTGTTGAGATACAAGACCCCTGGACTTTTTCCACATTTTGTTACCTTACAGCCTTATTCTAAAAATGATTAAATATTTGTTTTTGTCATCAATCTACATACAATACCCCATAATGACAAAGTGAAAACAGGCTGTTAGAAATGTTCACCAATTTACACAAAATTAAAAACTGGAAAACTATATTTACATAAGTATTCAGACCATTTACCACGAGACTCGAAATTGAGCTCAGGTGCCTCCAGTTTCCAATAATCATCCTTGAGATGTTTCTACAACTTGAATGGAGTCCACCTGTGGTAAATTCAATTGATTGGACATGATTTGGAAACACACACACCTTTCAATATAAGGTCCCATAGTTGACAGTGCATTTCAGAGCAAAAACCAAGCCATTAGGTCGAATGAATTGTCCGTAGAGCTCTGAGACAAGACTGTGTCGAGGCACAGATCTGGGGAAGGGTACCAAAACATTTCTGTAGCATTGAAGTTCCCCAAGTACACAGTGGCCTCCATCATTCCTAAATGGAAGAAGTTTGGAACCACCAAGACTCTTCCTAGATCTGGTTACCTGGCCAAACTGAGCATTCGGGTGAGGAGCGCCTTGGTCAGGGAGGTGACCAAGAACCCGATGGTCACTCTGACAGAGCTCCAGAGTTCCTCTCTGGAGATGGGAGAACCTTCCAGAAGGACAACCATCTCTGCAGCACTCCACCAATCAGGCTTTTATGGTAATGGTCAGACAGAAGTCACTCCTCAGTAAAAGGCACATGACAGCCCGCTTGGAGTTTGTCCAAAGGCACCTAAAGGACTCTGAACATGAGAAACAAGATACTCTGGTCTGATGAAACCAAGATTTCATGGCACCATCTCTACGGTGAAGCATGGTAGTGGCAGCATCATGCTGTGGGGATATTTGTCAGGATCGAGGGAAAGATGGAGCAAAGTACAGAGAGATTCTTGATGCGCTCAGGACCTCAGACTGGGCTGGGGGTTCACCTTCCAACAGGACAAGGACCTAAGCACACAGCCAAGACAACGCAGGTGGCTTCGGATCAAGTCTCAATGTCCTTGATTGGCCCAGCCAGAGCCCGGACTTGAACTCAATCAAACATATCTGGAGAGACCTGAAAATATCTGTGCGGCGACACCCCCCCCCTCCCCATCCAACCTGACAGAGCTTGAGAGGATCTGCAGAAAAGAAAGGGAGAAACTCCCCAAATACAGGTGTGCCAAGCTTGGAGCCTCTTACCCAATACTCAAGGCTGTAATCGCTGTCAAAGGTGTTTCAACAAAGTACTGAGGAAACTGTCTGATTACTTATGTAAATGTGATATTTCTGTTTTTTATTTTTAATACATTTTCAAAAAATTCTAAAAACCTGTTTTTATTTTGTCATTCCTTTTTGAAAAGCTGACCACGACTCCATTTTGTTGATCCCTGCCTACAGACAGAAACTAAAACAAGAAGCTCCCGCGCTGAGGTCTGTTCAACGCTGGTCCGACCAATCTGATTCGAACACTCCAAGACTGCTTCCATCACGTGGACTGGGAGATGTTTCGTATTGCGTCAGACAACAACATTGACGAATACGCTGATTCGGTGAGCGAGTTCATTAGAACGTGCGTTGAAGATGTCGTTCTCATAGCAACGATTAAAACATTCCCAAACCAGAAACCGTGGATTGATGGCAGCATTCGCGTGAAACTGAAAGCCCGAACCACTGCTTTTAATCAGGGCAAGGTGACCGGAAATATGACCGAATACAAACAGTGTAACTATTCCCTCCGCAAGGCAATCAAACAAGCTAAGCGTCAGTATAGAGACAAAGTAGAATCTCAATTCAACGGCTCAGACACAAGAGGTATGTGGCAGGGTCTACAGTCAATCACAGATTACAAAAAGAAAACCAGCCCAGTCACGGACCAGGATGTCTTGCTCCCAGGCAGACGAAATAATTTTTTTGCCCGCTTTGAGGACAATACAGTGCCACTGACACGGCCCGCAACTAAAACATGCGGACTCTCCTTCACTGCAGCCGACTTGAGGAAAACATTTAAACGTGTCAACCATCGCAAGGCTGCAGGCCCAGACGACATCCCTAGCTGCGCCCTCAGAGCATGCGCAGACCAGCTGGCTGGTGTGTTTACGGACATATTCAATCAATCCCTATCCCAGTCTGTTCCCACATGCTTCAAGAGGGCCACCATTGTTCCTGTTCCCAAGAAAGCTAAGGTAACTGAGCTAAACGACTACCGCCCCGTAGCACTCACTTCCATCATCATGAAGTGCTTTGAGAGACTAGTCAAGGACCATATCACCTCCACCCTACCTGACACCCTAGACCCACTACAATTTGCTTTACCGCCCAAATAGGTCCACAGACGATGCAATCTCAACCACACTGCCCACTGCCCTAACCCATCTGGACAAGAGGAATACCTATGTGAGAATGCTGTTCATCGACTACAGCTCGGCATTTAACACCATAGTGCCCTCCAAGCTCGTCATCAAGCTCGAGACCCTGGGTCTCGACCCCGCCCTGTGCAACTGGGTACTGGACTTCCTGACGGGCCGCCCCCAGGTGGTGAGGGTAGGCAACAACATTTCCACCTCGCTGATCCTCAACACTGGGGCCCCACAAGGGTGCGTTCTGAGCCCTCTCCTGTACTCCCTGTTCACCCACGACTGCGTGGCCATGCACGCCTCCAACTCAATCATCAAGTTTGCGGACGACACAACAGTGGTAGGCTTGATTACCAACAACGACGAGACGGCCTACAGGGAGGAGGTGAGGGCCCTCGGAGTGTGGTGTCAGGAAAATAACCTCATACTCAACGTCAACAAAACTAAGGAGATGATTGTGGACTTCAGGAAACAGCAGAGGGAACACCCTATCCACATCGATGGAACAGTAGTGGAGAGTGTAGTAAGTTTTAAGTTCCTCGGCGTACACATCACAGACAAACTGAATTGGTCCACCCACACAGACAGCATCGTGAAGAAGGCGCAGCAGCGCCTCTTCAACCTCAGGAGGCTGAAGAAATTCGGCTTGTCACCAAAAGCACTCACAAACTTCTACAGATGCACAATCGAGAGCATCCTGTCCGGCTGTATCACCGCCTGGTACGGTAACTGCTCCGCCCACAACCGTAAGGCTCTCCAGAGGGTAGTGAGGTCTGCACAACACATCACCGGGGGCAAACTACCTGCCCTCCAGGACACCTACACCACCCGATGCTACAGGAAGGCCATAAAGATCATCAAGGACAACAACCACCCGAGCCACTGCCTGTTCACCCCGCTATCATCCAGAAGGCGAGGTCAGTACAGGTGCATCAAAGCTGGGACCGAGAGACTGAAAAACAGCTTCTATCTCAAGGCCATCAGACTGTTAAACAGCCACCACTAACATTGAGTGGCTGCTGCCAAAACACTGACTCAACTCCAGCCACATTAATAATGGGAATTGATGGGAAATTATGTAAAATATATCACTAGCCACTTTAAACAATGCTACCTAATATAATGTTTACATACCCTACATTATTCATCTCATGTATATATATATATATATACTGTACTCTATATCATCTACTGCATCCTTATGTAATACATGTATCACTAGCCACTTTAACTATGCCACTTTGTTTACATACTCATCTCATATGTATATACTGCACTCAATACCGTCTACTGTATCTTGCCTATGCCGCTCTGTACCATCACTCACTCATATATCTTTATGTACATATTCTTTATCCCCTTACACTTGTGTCTATAAGGTAGTAGTTTTGGAATTGTTAGCTAGATTACTTGTTGGTTATTACTGCATTGTCGGAACTAGAAGCACAAGCATTTCGCTACACTCGCATTAACATCTGCTAACCATGTGTATGTGACAAATAAAATTTGATTTGATTTTTAGATGAGAAAAAAATAACAATTTCATCAATTTCAGAATAAGGCTGGAACAAAACCAAATTTGCAAAAAGTCAGTGCTTTTCTTCATGTAGTGCCCAAAATGATCAATGAGTTCAATGTTATCTTCCCTAAAACAAATCCTATTTTTATCCCAGTGGTCCCACCACCGAGGGACTTAGGAATTGACCATTCAGAGATCTACTGGATTATCCACTGGTCCAAGGCTCACAGAATGGAGCAAACACCTCAGTGCTTCCTCATATCTTACAGCAGCCCAGGAACAGAGCCCAAAGCAATACATATTGAAGACTGCCATATGAGACTCTCTGACCTGCGACCTGGCACTCAATACACTGTCAGTGTCTCAACTGTGCTGAACAATGGGGAACAGAGTGAACCTATCTCTAAAACAATCTGTACAAGTAAGTGATTTTCTATACTTTTGCAGTTCATCCTCTTTGGTGTTTTTAATGGTACACTCAGCAAGATGACATCATCATGTACGGTGGGGCAAACAACATCAACATAATTAAAATCTATCAAGGCAGCCGAATTAGTCATAATTCATGCCTTCCCTTGAGGCATGCCCACATCTTCATTGAATATGTTGTCATAGTTTTCTTACCTTATAAGTAATCCATGGCCTAAGAGTGACTGCAAACTTCATTACCTTGCTACTGTCAAGCTAGTGTTAACAAACAGTCTCATATTTTCTTGATTGCTGTCCAAAGTATGTTGTCCCCATTTGTTATTGCAGAGCTCAGTCTGAAATCATACATTCAGAAAGTGGGACTGACCGACCATTGTATGAAGAAACTGTCAGTGAAAACCATGCTGGCACTTGATGACCAAGTGCTAGAAGATGCTCCAACTCCTCAATCCTCACCTTTGTGTTTACTGAAGAAACTGTTGAGAATGAACGTGTCTGCAAGGAATGTGAAATTCTTCTTTCCAGGGGAAGAAGGTCATATAATTGTAAACCCCCTAGACCTTATCACAGCCCTGTTTCTGTGCTCAGATGGTTTCCTGCAGCAGGACATGGTCAAAAAAATGTCCATGTGTCAGTTTGCTGTTCCTCTGCTGCTGCCCAACTGTGATACAGAACAAAGCACTTTGATGCTGTGGGCCTTGAGAGACATAGTGAAGAAGTTTAGACCGTCTTCACAAGTAGACACAAAGTCCTTCATGGAGGAGAGAGTTGTGGATTCTGATATTCCTATGGTGTCCTTTGTTAGGTTAGGAGAGAGTAGCTTGTCCAAGTCTCAGATTTTGAATAAGTTGCTTAGTAACCCTCAACAGTACGCTGACACATTTGTTCATCGTGAAATGGAATGCGGTAATGTCCCTCGTAGAATTTCAGATGGTCTGGTTGAAATCAGCTGGTACTTTCCATGTGGGAACAGAAACATAGACATGTTCACAGAGCCTGTGGCGGTGGCCAATCTCAGAGGAGACATCAGGTCCTTTGAAACACAGTTCTCCTTTCTGTGTCAAACATCAGCTGCAGTTTACATTTTCACTGATGATTTCGAGTCAGATATGAAGGTGTTGAAAACCAAAGACACAAAGGCAGAGTTATTTCTGGTTGTCAGCTTGCAGAGCAAAACATTCACAGAAAACACATTGAGAAAATTCACCACAGAATTCAGTATCAAGCCAAAAAATGTGATTGTTAAGGGAAATAAAAATGATGCAGAATTGGTAAAAACATTACAGTCATCTGTCTGTGACATCATTGAAATGAGTCCAAACAGATTGACTATTGAAAACATGGCTGAAGTAGCTCGTCAGAGTGGGATTCTGGTTGATGAAGACAATGATGAGTGTCAGAGTGCCAAGAAGATGGCAGATGAAATCACCAGCAACATAAAAGACACAATTAAATTCAAAGACAAACAGCTACCCTTACAAGGGCAAATCTGGAAAGAGCTTTCCCAGTTGGATAAAGAGAGATGTAGACTGAGAAAAGCAGGGAGTCAAGACATTGAACACTACAAGAGCTCTCTGAAGAAAAAGGAGAAAGAGCTGAGAGAGGAGCAACAAAGATTTGATATGACAGAAGCAATGACAAACTTCATAACTGGCATGTCAAGTTCAAAAGCGGAGCGATCTTATTTCCTCAAATGGATGCAGATTAATCTGGACAATCTCTCTCGGCAGAACTTGTCTGGTTTACGGGAGCAGTACAAAGAGCATTGTCAAAATCATCCAGAGAAAAAAGACATTGCAGATTTGGATAGGCAAATGTCTGATTGCTCCTTGGGACTTGAACATTTCCTGCGTGAGTTGGGCCAGTTATATGAAGCTGCCTGCTCCCTCCCTGAAGACAGTCCTCAAAGGAAACAGATGGAGCATCTCCCTGGATTGTGTGCTCAGATGCTGTTGGATGGTTTCCCCATTGAGCTTGTGGATGGAGATGCATCAAATATCCCTCTGAAATGGATATCAGCTGTACTGACTCAGCTTCATACTCTTGTGAAATACAACAGTAAGATCCGTGTTGTGACAGTTTTAGGGGTCCAAAGCACTGGAAAGTCTACTCTCCTCAACACCATGTTTGGGGTCCAGTTTGCCGTCAGCAGTGGAAGATGCACCAGAGGCGCCTTCATGCAACTTATAACCGTCAACAAAGACCTCAAGGAGGAGCTGAAATGTGACTTCATCATGGTCATTGACACAGAGGGGTTGAAATCACCAGAGCTGGCTCAACTAGATGATAGCCATGAACATGACAATGAATTGGCAACACTGGTGATTGGACTAAGTGATGTCACTATCATCAACATGGCCATGGAGAACTCCACAGAAATGAAAGACATTCTACAGATTGTGGTTCATGCTTTTATCAGGATGAAGGAAGTGGGGAAGAAGCCAGTGTGTCATTTTGTGCACCAGAATGTGTCAGACATGTCTGCTCATGACAACAACATGAGGGACAGGAAGACGTTGTTGGAACAGTTGAATGAAATGACCCAAGCAGCAGCTAGAATGGAGAAGGAGAATATCACCAAGTTCACTGACTTAATGGAGTATGACCCACACACAAGCAGCTGCTACATCCCAGGACTCTGGCATGGGACTCCCCCTATGGCTCCAGTCAATGCTGGCTACAGTGAGGCGGTGTACGATCTCAAAAAGAGCTTGATGCAAGACTTCGTAAAATGTCCGAAAAATTACGACCTGACACATTTCCTGCAGTGGACACAAAGCTTGTGGGAGGCAGTGAAATTTGAGAACTTCATCTTCAGTTTCAGAAACAGCTTGGTTGCAGATGCATACTCTAGATTATGCTCTGAGTACAATGGTTGGGAATGGGCCTTCCAGAAGGCGATGTATAAATGGATGGTGAGTGCTGAAACAAACATTTCCAATTTTGGCATGACAGATCAAAATCCTCAGAGGTCCATAAGAGATGTGCTAAGTGAATTGATGATGGAGGCATCTGAGAAGCTTTCAGAGGGAGAAAAGGAAATTCAAGACAATCTAGTAAAATTATTTGAAAAGCAAGATGGCCATGTCAATCTGGTGGAAAAATACAAGGAGGACTTTGTGTCCAGTGCCAAAACACTGAGACGAGAGACAGAAAACACTGTGAAGAACAAACTGCAAGGAGCTGTTGAAATCAAAGAGGGAATAACAGAACTGAACAACATCAAGAGTTCTCAGACAAAAACAATGGAAAAACAGGTCCTGGCTCTGCTGCAGAACTGTAGAAAAAAAGAATCAGTTCTATCAGATGAGGCCCTCAGTGAAGAGTTTGAAAACATGTGGAGGAACACTCTGTCTGAAATCCAATTCAAAGGACTCCCAAGAAGAGATGTGGCTCAAGACACCTTCCTCATGTTACGTGATAATCTGTTAACAAGGGGGAGTCATGCCAACAAGATGTTGGTTGGAACCAGACTGGTGGATTGTGGGAAAAAAGCCTTTGTAGTGGTTTCGGTAAAGAAACGTAGGAGCTTAGTCAAGTACTATGATCTCAACCATCACAGGAAGAAACTACAAGAGTTGTGTGATGACATCATAACACAGTGTCAGGAGTTTATAACCCAGCAGGTGAAAAGCAAAGAAGATTACCATGACACTTACATCAAAGAGCTGCTGATAATGATTGATGTAGCACTGCAACAAAACAACAAATGTAAAGTCTGTGAAGAATGTGAGGTTTCCCTCAAACTACACATCTGTGGCATAGCAGCAAGAGAATTTCAAAATAGCCATGATCATTTCTTTGCCGTCAATGATCCAAGGAAGTGTCTGGAACAGTCTAAGAACAAGTACCTTACAGAGTTCAAAGACTTGTTTCGGAACCGAGACCAGTGCCAAAAAAAAGCAGAGGAGTTCACAAAGCTGTGTTTACAACCAGCTGTACAGGACTATGTGACCAAATTGATTGGTCCTGATGTGGTTGATGAAGTGAAGACCGGTAAAGGGTCAGAGGATTACAGCACCCGAGGAGCTTTCCAGTTCGCCATTCTGAAACAACTCCTGACTGATGGAGAATATGAGAAATACAGAGAATACATTAACCATTATGAAATGTTTGTGAAGGACTGGCTGTTTGACCAGATTGTCAAACAGCTCTCAAAGGATAGCAGTTTAAAGACATTGGAGAATAAACATCTAACAGAGATAGTCAAGATAATCACTAACTCAATTTCTATCATCAGAAATACATCTAGCCCTGCAAATGATATCAAGACTTTCATTCAGAACATCTGCAGTAACCTTGTAGAGAAGCTTGTCTTTCCAAAGGATGCTCTGAATTTGATCTTGATTCTGAACACTGCAGACACAGAACAGTTTGCTGGCTACCTCACAGAGTTTGTGGGAGAAATGGAGAAGTCACTAGAAGCTGAGTATGATCGGAGGACTGATATCAGAGAGAGGCTCAGATCTCTGCCATTCAAGCCTCAGGACAAGATGTTCACCAGCCTGTTTGGCTGTGGGGAGGTATGTCCCTTCTGCTGTGCACCCTGTGAAGCAGGAGGTAAGGAGCATACCAAACACTTCACCTCCATTCACCGTCCACAAGGTGTCAGTGGTTTGGAGTGTTCAGAGACAACAGTGTTAGTGACTGACATATGTTCCTCTGATGTGATTAGTGAAAACACTTTCCAGACCACCCTGACAGGAGACAAACCTCACCCATACAAGGACTACCAGAAATATTACCCTGACTGGATCATAATGGGAGATTCCAGCATCAAGGCTTCAGACTACTGGAAGTATGTGATGGCCAAATTCAATGCAAGAATAGCTAAGGACAAAGGGTCAGTTCCCGCTCATATCCCAGAGGACTGGAAGGCATTAACAGCTGATGATGCAATGAAGAGCTTGACATCGTCATTCAGCTTAAAATAAAGTGGAGAACTTTAACAAGCCTATTGTCAACCCAAAATACAATTGTTCATTCAAAGATTTCAGACATGGCATGATGTAACTCACCTTGTATGTATATGATAAAATATCTTAATTCCAATATACAGTAATTTCACCAAGAACAATAAGCATAGCTCAGAAGGGTCAGGCCAAACATGGTGTTTGGTGGTCAAACATTTACCATCCACACGCCTTGATTGGTTTGTTTAAGGAAGACACTGTTCAAAGCAGTTCATTGAATGTACCATCTGTCACAATTATAGAAGGCTGCAAGCATAGTGGCATCAACAACAAAAAAATGGAGGATAACTTGAAGGAAATTGACCATCCAAAAAACACCTATAACACATATTTTTCAACTGTGCTGTGATGTTTCACAAAAGTTCTGAACCGTTCTATTCTCATAGATTCTACGTAATGTAAATTAAAAATAAACATTTTTGCTAAGAGTATTATTAATCGATTGACTATGACTTTTTAAATTACCCAGCAGTGCTATTTGCAGAGGGGGACATAACTTGGCAGGGGGTCTGGGGGTCCTTCCATATTTGGGGTCATCTAATTCACATTTCTCATATTTCTCATACAATCTAATATGACCCATGGCCTAGAAATAGGCCTAAATATTGATCACCCATATTTCACAGTCAGAAAATCTTCTCACTCCTAAAAGGTAGGCTATAAAAAATATCTCAAGAGAAAGTGCAAGTCTCTCCAACTCTGCTCTCTTCAAACTACATCTAGCATATTGGCTGATATAGCCCTGTAATACAATGTAAGGGGTATGTCAGAATCTCTGGTAATTTAACCTATTTCTTAAGTTATTTTTGTGCATTTGATATTGCCTATAGGGCACAAAATTGCTGGGACCATGTCTGGCAAGTGAGCTGCGTCACATACGCCTAAAATTGTGTAGCGACCCGCACAGACAACTGTGTGTTATGTGTTAGGCTATTAGTGGGTTGTGTTGTACTTACCAGTGTTCGCGGGGTCCGACATGAGTGATGGCGGCTGAAACGGGCATGAGTGCTTCGTTGACTGTGCTTCGCGCAGATTCTGGTGGGCGGACAGAAGGGGTGACGTTGACGCGGCGGGACAAGGAATCTGGGGCTTAGGATGTAAACAAACATGGCGGCGCACCGGCTCCCGGCGGCATCCGTATCTGTTAAGACCCCGAAGTATTCCGGTAAGGCGGATTGGGAAGCTTTTCATGCTCAGTTTGAACTGTTAGCTCATTTTAGGGGGCGGTCGAATGAAGAAAGGGCACTGCAGTTGGCTGGGCTACTGCGCTCCGAACTGAGTAATAGACGCAGGCAGCCTGGAGAGCCTCTACGGGTGCTAGCTAATGACATTGAGAGCCTCTTTCAGCGGGCATATGCTCACACATATGCTCACACATATGCCCCCCCTCCGTGCAGAGCGAGCTAGCACGGGACCAGCCAGGCCAGTGTGGCCAGCCAGGCCATCTGCGCCGAAATTGCCCCATGCCCCCCAGAGCTCAGGGAAACGGCTCATGGTCCACATAGACCGGGTAGTGCGGACCCCTGGTTTTCTATCCCAACCACCATCTTCTTCAGGAGGAGCCCACCGGCACAGATGGAGAAGCAAGGCTCCACTTCCCCCAGAAGCAGACGAGGGCAAGCGGATGGAGCCTGTTGTTGTGGTGGGCTGGACCTGTGTTGGGGACTTTTGTCATGTCCCTGTCACCATAGAGGGGGTGCCCTGCTCTGCCCTGGTGGACACTGGGTCCACAGTAACCCTGGTGAGGCCAGATATTGTGCCAGGTTGGACTCAGTGTGAGCCCACAACTGTGCAGCTCCGCACAGTCACAGGTGAGCTGGCACCCATGAAAGGGAAGGGATTAATGACTCTGACAGTAGGGGGCAGGTCTGTGCGTCATCCTGTGTGGGTGGCGGCTGTGCAGGACCCTTGTATACTGGGGTTGGACTTTCTTAGGAGCACAGGCTGCCAGTTAGACCTAAATGGGGGCACACTGAGCTTCCAGGGAGGGCCAGCAGTCACCATGGCCCCCCCCTAATGTCACATTCACTCAACCCAACAAACCCTTTACTCCAACAGTTAAAGCAGCAGAGACTCATGGCTGCCCCCCTCCCCCACATCTGTCTGTGACTTTTCCCCAGCCCCCTGTCACCTACGGCTGTGTGTTACATTCCCCCAGCTACCTCCACGACACAGCCCTCTGTGAGTGAGCCCGGGCCGCACCCCCCCAGCCCAGCTACCCCAGATGGGAGGGGAGAGGACACTGTCTGCAGTGAGGGAGATATGGGGGAGGAACTGTGTTGGTCTTGACCCCGAGCAGCAGGGACGATTGTGGCAGTTGCTGTTTGAATTCAGAGACAGCTTTGCGCTGAGTGAGGAAGAGGTGGGTTAGACTCATCTGGTGCAGCATGAGATCGACACAGGTGATGCTGGACCCATCAAGATTGGTCCCCGCCGTATCCCGCTGGCTCGCCAGGAGGCGGCTGACAAGGATGTGTTGGAGATGCAGCGGGCAGACTTCATCGAGCCCTCAGACACCCCCTGGGCGGCGCCAGTCGTCATGGTTCCGAAGAAGGGGAGCAAGCTGAGGTTCTGTGCGGACTACAGGCGGCTGAATGAGGTAACCAGGAAGGACTCATACCACGTATCGATGAGTCGCTGGACCTGGTTAGGGTGTCCTCCTGGTTCTCCTCACTAGACCTCCGCAGTGGCTACTGGCAGGTACCCCTCTCCCCAGAGGCCAGAGCCAAAACTGCATTCTCCACTAACAGAGGACACTGGCAGTTCAAGGTCCTGTGCTTCGGCCTGTGCAACGCTCCAGCTACTTTTGAGCGTTTGATGGACAGGGTGCTGGATGGCATCCCCCGACAGCAGTGTCTGGTATACCTCGATGACATCCTGGCACATGGCAGCTCCTTCCAGTCAGCCCTGGGGGCGCTACGGCGTATGCTGGAAAGGGTGGCTGCCGCAGGTCTGAAGCTCCACCCCAAGAAGTGCCACTTCATGAGGAGAGAGGTGTCCTTCTTGGGCCACCGAGTGGGGAAGGAGGGGATCAGCACCATGGAGGACAAGGTGGGGGCTGTCTGAGACTGGCCCACCCCCACCGATCAGCGTCAGCTGAAGAGCTTCCTGGGCCTGGCCTCGTATTACAGGAGGTTTGTACGGGGCTTCTCAAGCGTCGCTGCTCCCCTGAACCGCCTGCTGCCGAAGGACAAGGCCTTCACTTGGACAGTGGAGTGTGAGGAGGCGTTCAACACCCTCAAACTTGCACTGATCGAGGCCCCCCCTGACCTCACCTTGCCCTTTATCCTGGACACAGACGGGAGCGATGTGGGCATGGGTGGGGTGCTGGCCCAGGTGGGGCCAGAGGGGGAGAGAGTGGTGGCGTACTTCAGCAAAACATTTGACAAACATGAGCGCCGCTACTGTGTCACACGGCGGGAGCTCCTGGCTGTTGTGTCTTCCATCAAACACTTCAAGTACTACCTGGGTGGCCTGCCCTTTACTGTAGTGACTGATCACTCTGCTCTCCATAGGCTCATGTCTTTCAGAGAGCCAGAGGGGCAGGTGGCACGCTGGTTGGAGGAGTTTCAGCCGTATGACTTCACAGTCGTGCACAGGGCAGGGCACGCCACTCCAACGCCGACGCCATGTCCTGCCGGCCCTGTACTGCAGACGGCTGCCGCCACTGTGAGCGGAGAGAGGGGCGGGAGAGAAAGCTGTGTGCAGAGGAGGGGGTCTGTGCCACAGTGTGTCAGGCGAGCGGCCTGTCTGCTGTGAGCTGCAGACTGTTGATGTGGCTGAATGGAGGCAGCAGCAGGGACAGGACACAGACCTACAGCCAGTGCTACAGTGGGTAGAGGCGCAGGTGAGACCACCATGGGAAGAGGTGACAGCGCTCTCACTCGTGACCAAAGGGTTGTGGTCAAAGTTTGAGAGACTGCGGCTGGCTGATGTTGTGCTACAGCGGGCATGGAAGGAGTCAGCTACGGGAGAGGAGAGGTGGCAGGTGGTGGTCCCAAAAGCATTGCGGGAGGCTGTGCTCCAGAGTAATCATGGGGGGTCTGGGACTGGACACTTTGGGGTCACAAAAACTCCGCCGCCTCCATCAGGGCTTTTATTGGGGGCAGCACAAGAGGGATGTGGGGGACATTTGTCACCACTGTGACAACTGCACAGTGAGAAAGGGCCCCCCAGGCCGCTCTCATGCTCGGCTCCAACAGTTCCCAGTGGGGGCTTCCATGGAGAGGGTGGGAGTGGATGTAGTCGGGCCGTTCCCCACCACAGACAGTGGAAACCGCTGGGTGCTCACGGCCATGGACTATTTCACAAAATGGCCTATGCTCTGCCTGACCAGGAGGCAAAGACCATCGTTGACGCCCTGACAGCGGGGATGTTCAGCAAGTTTGGAGCTGCAGAGTCCATCCACAGCGACCAAGGCAGAAACTTTGAGTCCTGTGTGTTCGCCACCATGTGTGAGAGGCTGGGTATGCACAAGACCCGCACTACTCCTCTCCATCCTCAAAGGGATGGCCTTTTGGAGCGCTTCAACAAATCGCTTGGACAGCAGCTGGCCATTTGGGAGAAATTATGTACATATATGGAAGATCATAAATAATGTAACACTTATAGAGTACATTTGCCATTCTGGTAAAAGGCATTGTCTATTGTATAGGACAGGAAGCCAGAGTGGGGCCATGGGAGAGGGCCCCACGTTGGGCGCCAGGATAGCTGGACATACAAAGGTCAGAGGGATATACAAAGGAGGGGGTCAGCCAAATGACCAACTGATGGATTATAGACATGACTCACATATTCTTAGGACATGAAGATGCTGAAGGAATGACAGGGGAGACCCACAGTCTGCTGATCCAAGATAAAGACACACATTGAGCTAAGTGCAGGGACAAAGCAAGCCTATAGCATAGAGGAATGTATAGTATTTTTAGTATAGCTGAGCACGCTAAAAACAGAGGAGACACATAGTTGCTGACCCTAGATAACACACAAACAGGAGAACGCATTAAGCTGAGTGAAGGGACAAAGCAAGGGTCTTGTCATCATTAGGATCTAATGGAAAGCAGATGTGGGCGTTATTGGGCTGAACAAGCAGGATGCACGGATTGGGATGTAACTTCATTTGCATATGGGAGGGGCTTATATGGTATGTGTATAACTCAGAGCGAGTGCTCTGAAAAAGTGTGTGTGTTCCGCGGACCACTCCGGCTTGCGATATCTTTTTATTAAAAGCCTATTGATTTTCACAAAGTTCTTGATTGCGTCATATTTGAACCAATTTTCCACGACAGCCATCGTCTCTGCCAAACACCAGCGTGACTGGGACAAGCACCTGCCTATGGTCCTCATGGCATGCCGCACCGCTGTCCAAGACTCCACCTCCTGCATGCCTACCCTCCTCATGCTGGGGAGAGAGATCCGCACCCCTGCGGAGATGGCGTTTGGTCGGCCCCTGGATAGCCCTCATGTTCCCCCGGGGCCGGAGTATGCCCGGAGACTCCAGGACCGCCTGGAGACAGCCCACACCTTCGAGAGCAGCTGGTGAATGCAGGTGTGAGGCAGAAGAGGAACTATGACGTGCACACCCGGGGAAGGCACTTTGTGGCTGGGGAGCTGGTCTGGGTCTACAGCCCCCTAAGAAAAAAAGGCAGATGCCCCAAGTTGGACAGTCACTGGGTGGGACCCTGCAGTGTCCTGGAGAGGGGAGGTTGTTTACCGGGTGCAGCTTCCTCCCAGGGGGAGAAAGGTGACACTGCACCGGGACAGGTTAGCCCCATACAGAGGGGCCTCTTCTTACCAAACCCCAGGGACCCCCAATGACATTCTCCAGGCACCCACCCCCAGGTGCCGCAGACAAGGCTCCAAACAGCCCACTCCCCCTGTGTCACCGCGTGGTTCCCCAGAGCCACGGACTGTATTACCCGTTCCCACTCCCCCTGTCTCCCTCCCTGTGTCACCGCGTGGTTCCCCAGAGCCACGGACTGTATTACCCGTTCCCGCTTCCTTGTCCCCCATATCCCTGCCTTCATCCCCTGGTTCCCAGAGGGGCACTCTGCAACCATCACGGCCACACAGGTAAAGGAGACCTCTGGGTCGCTTCAGAGACTTTGTTTGTTCCCTCAGGGACGAGGGACTTTGGTGGGGGTGGGGGGCTGTGTAGCGACCCGCACAGACAGCTGTGTGTTGTGTGTTAGGCTAGTAGGTGGTTGTGCTGTACTAACCAGTACCCAGTGTTCGCGGGGTCCGACATGCCAATCAACCTGCTATCTGCCAATCACGGGAATGCCTGGAATGTTCTGATGCCGGGCATCCTGGCGGTTGGCGGAATGGCGTGGAGGGGGGTTGGGCAGGGGGATGGAGCATTGGAAGTTAAGACCAGGTTTAACCTTTGTTCTCTCTCTTACGTCTGGGCTTCACAAGAGGGTTATCTCTCTGGGCTTGTGGGGTATCTTTCTTTTATTTGGCGTGGGCTACGGCCAAACAGTAGCCTGTGTAAAGTTGGTAATAAACCGTCAATTCGTAAACTCTATCTCCTGTCTGGACAATTGTTCCTTTTTGATCTAGTCAGGTCATTACATTATTGTTATTATTATTTGTGCCCTGGTCCTGTAAGAGCTCTTTGTCACTTCCCACGAGCCGGGTTGTGACAAAAACTCACACTCATTCTTATGTTTAATAAATGTATCGTATAGAGTGTGTGTGGCAGGCTTACAATGATGGCAAATAGCAACATTTGAGAGTGTACTGACCCTGGTGCTATAGGGGGTACTATTGGGGAATAATCAGAATTAGGTGGTAACATAGGTAAGATGTTTTATATTCATCATATGTTTGTAAGTTAGTTCTCTTCAGAATGTTATTTTTGTATAATACTGTGGCAGGGTTGCAGTATCTGTTCTATGTCAAGACTAAGTTGCATGGGACGCAGAGAGGGGAGAGGTCAAGGTGTCATCATGTGTAAACATATCTTTTGCTCTTTTGCTTTACTGTGTCTGTGTGCCAGTCACTCCCTACTTTTCCCATCGGGGAGAGGAGGATGGCAGTGTCTGGAATCATTCTATGCTCCCTCTTATCTTAACCTATAGCCTCACTCTCCTCTCCGTGAGCTTGTCCAGGATTGGTTGTATTTAGAATTGGTTGTATCTAAATGACAATTTGATATATATGCCTGTTGATATGGAGGATTGGTTTATGGTTCTGGGGTTTGAGTAAGGACACAAAGCTGAACGATTTATTATGTCTATGCTGTCTGACTATGTGTGTTCTTTGCTATTAAAGGATCTCAGTTGCAATGTAGAGGGGGCTCTCAGAGAATTCATGGATAGACACTGAATTGATCTGAGAGTCACAGGGTTGTGATAGAGCTCGTATAATTAAAGATGGACTTTGATAACTAACTCTGACTTGTGTGTGGTTTGCGCTCATGATTTGGTAAATAGAGGAAATTTCCACGACATTTGGCGACGAGGAGGGGATGTGAATCTTCACTCGGTGACCGTTCCTACGATCTAGGTAAATAAATTGGGCACGAGGGATCCCCTAAACTTGGGATCTCAGGGAGAACCACACTTCGGTAATGAAGCAGATGGACCAACCTTTGATCTAAGAGGAAGCGAGCCGAGTGGATACCACATCTCGAACTGAGTTTTTTTTAAAGAAAAAGGTGAGCGAACCACACACAGATTTGAAGTCAAGTTTTTTAATTATGCCTGTTATGTATACTCTGAGCGTGAATTCCTTTGTAAGGAAGGCACCATGGCGGCGTAAGCAGGGCCGAGTCAGAGGAGAGTAATCTGGGGGTTTTGTGGACTCAAAAGATACTCTGCACTGTGCGGTTGCCAGTGACCAAGAGCCCTCCTGACACTGAATTGATCACAGTGGGGATTTGGTGAGGTCTGTCGGGGTGAGGAGCCAGGGGACTGTGTGTTCTAGGTGAAACACGGCACTTGGTGAAGCCCTATTGGAAGAAGGACCTCATTCTGTGCATCTGTGTGATTTGTCTAAGTGACCCTCAGATGTGATGAATTCCAATTATTTTAAATGTGCTAGCCAGGTATGCCCTGGGTTACTCTGTGTGAGTATTTTGTTATGGGATCACTAGGTAATAGTTGCCGGACCGTTCTGTGTGAGCGGGGTAGGGTTGACTCTGTGTGGGCAAACCTTTTTTCTGATGTTCTGTGTGGACGTCTGACCAGTTCTATGTGAACATCTGACCAATTCTGTGTGGATGATCCTGAAAGTTCTGTGTGAGTACCTAAGATTTCTTAAGTTTTGTATGGATTCTGTGAATTATTTGAAATTATGATAAATTGTATGTGTGTATAATCAATTACTAGAGATATGCTAAAGTAATGCTGAGAATGATTAGATACAATTTAAACCACCCATTCGTAGACATATGTAGGTTTTGAGTTGGTATCTTAAATGGATAATTTGATAAAGATGAAGTTTTTAAGCACTATTAAAATAATCTACAAAATCTGGGAAATTGAGCTCTAGAAACTGATTAGAGTGCGTCCACTTTAGGTTATCTTACCCTAACGATGTAACTATAAAACGCATATTGGATTATCTCCGTCTGGGTGAAACATTTGAAATTAAACTGCCCTTAAGGTCTGAACATGTTATAATTTTTCTTCCCAGTATGAGAGAAGTTGCGGGATTTATTTGAATAAACTGTTTTCCATAAAGTTAAAGAGAATTCGAGGGATGCTCGATGTAATTTATAATATCGTACAAAGCCTAAGGTTTTCCATCAAACTAATTATCATTGCGTGATTAATGTGATGTAGTAAAGTCATTGAAATACGTTGCATAAGTAAACAAAATCTACTTTTATTAAAAGGCGCAATATCTGTTTCCTAGTCATTAACTGTCCATTTTATTCTTTGATTGCTAATATATTCATTTGGATTTTGAGAATCATAGCTGGAGTAACGTTTGTACTGTTAAAATTGGGCTATTATTCTTCTGGAATTGCCGATAGTGACGTGTCTTGATTTTACTTGTAAAGTGGGTTTATTTGCGGAGAATCTTAGTCATTTTCATACCTAAGTTAAAGACATTCTGAATAATAGCGGGGAGAGAATGGCGATAGAAAGTGGTTACCGAAATGTTTTTCATTCTTATAGATTGACTGACGCATGTTATAATTTTGGCGCTGCGCGTGTTATTTTTTAAAGAAATAGGATACATTTCATAAGTGTGAAGAGCAAAGAGAAGAGGAAGTTATAAAGTTAGGTTTTAATCTTACGATAGAGGTAAGGAAAAAACGTTGAAATGAGAGGGGTTATATTTTTGCCCAACTGGGGGAAAAAGAAATAAGAGAGTTAGTTGCTATGTTGGCTACTAATTGTCAGGGAAAGTTGCTGGAGGCAGGTAGATTGTTGTAGAATAACGTAAATTTGCGTTATTAGTTTGAATATACAATAACCTTACTCTAATTGTTTTGACCGTTGTTCAAGTACATTTTTTTCTGTAGTTCTAGCAGCTGATTCGCTAGGTGGGCATCATAGATTTGTGGGAGACTGGATGTCTGAATCATAAAACATCGTAAGAATAGATTCTGATGGTTATTGATTCTTGGTTTGATTGTTTAAGTAACACCAGTTAATTTGAGCAGGAAAGTTCATGTAGTCTAACATTATAGTATGTTTCCATTATGTGGAACAATGTCAGGTCATTAAAGGTGATTGTTGGATTGAGTAATATGAGAGCCTGTTGGCAGAAGACTAAACTAATATGTTAAGTGGGGGAGTATCATAGATTTTAATTATAGTGTTGTTACCGCAATAGTCAAAACAATTTCATATGTTTTGGGAAATTATCTAGGTTGAATTTGGTTATTTGAGTTCCTTTATTGTTTGCTTTTTAAAAGAAAGGTTGGAATCAAGTATGATGCCTTGGCACTTAAAATCAGATACCACCAGGAGCTTTTTCCATCAGTAGTTGTTTTTTGAGGAACATGCAGACTGTGTTTTATTTTATTGAGATGCAAACATGAGTCTCTGAGCAATTTTGTCATCTGAATCATTATAGTAGTGAGTTCTTGTGTAGTTTGTAATTTGCATGAATTTATCACTGTATCTTCTGCATACATTGGAACTTCAGACCCTGTACAGACTAAAGGAAGATCATTAATGGATGTGCTGACCAGTATTGAGTTTTTGTGGATATCTGTGGGGGAAAAAAATAAGTTTATTTTTATTTTTAAGATGATGAGACAGCACCGACTTTTGAAAGATTTTAGATTTGTTTAAAAAAATCAGGATTGGTTTTTACTAAATTTATATCAACAGGTTGAAATGATTAGGTTGCTGATTAAACGTTTTTTTAGGAGTTGATTTAACTTAATTAAACATTGTATCATACATATACATTGATGTTGATTAAAACTTATGATTAATGATTTGAGGTACAGTGGAATTATCATTAGGTTTGGTTTATAGTTCATGTTTGAGTTTCTGAATCGATGTAGTGTAATGAATGAATACTAAGTGTTTTTGTGTTTTCTCCGGGAAAATTGATATTTCACTGTCTCTCTCTCTGGAATGTTTCCAGGGACTATACTCTGGGGGAGAGTGAGTGAAATTGAGGCCATAAACTACCACATTGGAGGGGGCCGGGAAGTTTTTTGTTGTAGTGCAAAGGTATTAAAGGGGCACTTTTATTTTATTTTATGACTTTTCATTACACACGCAAATTCTTTTGATAAAGGAATGTTCTGGGAACATGGATACAAAAATGTTTGGAACTAGTTGATTATTGTTTGCAATTTGTTTTATATAGTGAAAAACACTGCTTTGAAGGGTTTTGTATGACCTATGACCTTCTGATGTCTTTCCGTTGTGGCTTGATCACCCGCTTTGGAAAGCCATTTGGATAATAAATGTATGGTCATTTGTAATACTGCTTTCAAAATAATTTGTGTAATTGGTAAATATGTTTCATAGCCATATTTGTAATTTCGACCAGTGTGAAGAGGGAGTAGGGCATTGTTTTTAACTAAGGGTATGCTGCTTTAAGTCTATTTTCCTATGACCATAGGGGTTAAATCATTTTTCTTTGTGGAGTTTTTTTTAGTTTAGTGATGTTAATTTGATTAGGTTAGTTGAAATGTTGTTTTATATTTGTTTTCAGTTTTGTTTTACATTACTCTCATACGGAGAGATGTGTGTAAAACATGGGGGAGGATTCCGTGTTTTACATTACTCTCATACGGAGAGATGTGTGTAAAACATGGGGGAGGATTCAGTGTTGTTTTACATTACTCTCATACGGAGAGATGTGTGTAAAACATGGAGGAGGATTCAGTGTTGTTTTACATTACTCTCATACGGAGAGATGTGTGTAAAACATGGGGGAGGATTCAGTGTTGTTTTACATTACTCTCATACGGAGAGATGTGTGTAAAACATGGGGGAGGATTCAGTTTTTTGAGGGTTTGAATTGAAGTTATACAACTTAAGTGATATGTGAAGGAGTGTGTTGTATTGTTGAGTGTATTGTATTGTTGTGTTTGTTTTGTTCTATTCCCGAGGGGTATAGGTCTAACTTCTTGATCCTTGGCTCTACGATGGAGTTGACAGTGAGATGGGGAGTATAAACCAATTTGAAAGAAGTTTCAATAGAATGTTTTGATATTCTCTGTGAAATATGTTTAGATATGTGTGTTAAGAATAATTGGTAAAAGTAATCATTTATCATGTAGTTAATGAACTGAACTAAACTGTTGTTCTGATCTGTTCTTTCGAGGTTATCATGAAAAGTGACATCAGACGGTATCTTAATGCATGGAAGAGATAATTGGACCGAATGGTGTGTGTACCTCAAAACCCCCTCTAATTGGCTGAAGAAGAGTGACAAAGGCGTTGAAGGAGGCTTTCCAAACCACTTCTACCGAGAGAAAAGAACCAAGCCAGAAATTGGTGTACAGTCTCAGATCTAAGCTCTCATACTGTGAGAGTCCACTTGGAGTGATCATGGAGAAAGATCTGTTCTAACATTTTCTTATGATGCTGGTATATTGGATGACGAATGGACAAGACATGAGTGGTAAAGATGAGACATTGAAATTGGGACATTATCATGGGCCGTCCACTTTGAACTGTAAAGCTATCTGAAGAAAAACGAAGATGCCAGAAGATGCCGTGCCTGAGAGGGGGGGGTTTGGTCAACTGTGCCATTAAAATTGTTTATACTTTTGTGGTATCAGGTTGATTGAAGAGGTCTACACCATGTAAATTGTAGTAATTTAGATTAAGAATGCATTGAGATACTGATCTGTATTATAATCATGATTAAAAAAGTTAATAGTAGAATTATGGGATAATTATACTGTATGTAAATCTGCTAATATTGATGTGTGTTAAATTGAGGTTTTTACTTGAGTGATAAGACAAATTTGAATCACTGAGGAATGCTATTCTAAATATTGGTTTGATAAATAGTTGGGTTGTTACTTATGATTTGGAATATGAATGATTTCAATGACCTATTCTCTATTCCTAAGTATATTTCTGAGCATGAGGACTTAGAGGGATGTCTGTCCTATATGTTGTGAGGAGGCCTGTGTTTAGACACTGGGTTTTCTTGTAATTTTGGGAGCATTTATATGTTTTGTTATTTTCATTTTTACTCAACAAATGTATTATTCTATATGTTTAAACAAGTGCAAGTCTGTATTATGGTATAAACATTGTAAACTCAGTTTCTGAAGGGTGAATAATTACATTGAAGGGATTTGATTCTTTTCTTATCTATACATTTTGATTATGGATTTTTTAATTGTATTATATACTCTGCAACTACTGATAGTAAGGTGCTATGTTACTATTCTGATTTTTCAGAAGGGACTCTTGAGAGGGGAGTCCCTTGAGAGGGGATTGTTGGGGAATAATCAGAATTAGGTGGTGACATAGGTAAGATGTTTTATATTCATCAAATGTTTGTAAGTTACTTCTCTTCAGAATGTTATTTTGGTATAATACTGTGGCAGGGTTGCAGTATCTGTTCTATGTCAAGACTAAGTTGCTTGGGCCGGAGAGAGGGGAGAGGTCAAGGTGTCATCATGTGTAAACATATCTTTTGCTCTTTTGCTTTACTGTGTCTGTGTGCCAGTCACTCCCTACTTTTCCCATCGGGGAGAGGAGGATGGCAGTGTCTGGAATCATTCTATGCTCCCTCTTATCTTAACCTATAGCCTCACTCTCCTCTCCGTGAGCTTGTCCAGGATTGGTTGTATTTAGAATTGGTTGTATCTAAATGACAATTTGATATATATGCCTGTTGATATGGAGGATTGGTTTATGGTTCTGGGTTTGAGTAAGGACACAAAGCTGAACGATTTATTATGTCTATGCTGTCTGACTATGTGTGTTCTTTGCTATTAAAGGATCTCAGTTGCAATGTAGAGGGGGATCTCAGAGAATTCATGGATAGACACTGAATTGATCTGAGAGTCACAGGGTTGTGATAGAGCTCACTTTGATAACTAACTCTGACTTGTGTGTGGTTTGCGCTCATGATTTGGTAAATAGAGGAAATTTCCACGACAGTACCCAGCTGGTGGTTGAATGTTTGAAGGGGTACGGGACTATAAAAAGTTTGGGAACCAGTGCCCCATACTAACATACTGTATAATACTTACTTAGGGTGTGTTCGTAAATTTAATCTGGAGTGCCACATTTCGGTCCGGGCGTTTGCAAATTCAGAGCGTTGTCAGATTGTCCATTTGTAAATTCAGAGCGTATCGCTCCCGGAGAGTTCAGAGTGCACACTGGACGCTCTGGCCAGGGAGTAGTAGGGTTGATCAAAGCGTTCTGGCCTCACAACGGCAGTCAAGCTCCCAAGCTAACTGACTAACATTGGCTAGCTTGCTACAGTAGCTACTCCCAGACACAAATGAGAGAGAACCTCACTCTGGCCATTTTATTCACTCTAGCTGAGCTGGTTAGGCTGTTTTCATGTTATCCAACTCATTGGTGACTGTAGCTGTGCTGCTGGCAACAATTTAATAACGCCTTTTCGCCTAGGTTTACTGACACCGGCCATATTCAAGGGGTGTTCAGCGTTCGTAAATTCATCAGTTATTCTGCGCTCAGGCACACTCAGAGGAGAGTGCTCTGAAATCAGAGTAGATAGCCAGAACGAATTTACAAACACACCTCAATTAACAATGTCTATTAAGAACGTGCAAAGACTATACCACTTAATTTAGCATGATGTGAGTAATCAAGCCAATGAAGGTTGGGTAGTTAGATAGCATGTAGTCAATTTACTGTCAAATTGAACGTATTTGAGGGGGCTCCCGAGTGGCGCAGCGGTCTAAATCACTGCATCTCAGTGCTAGAGGCATCACTACAGACCCTGGTTTGATTCCAGGCTGTATCACAACTTGTCTAGTTAAATAACGGCTAAATAAAAAATAAATACATTTGTAGCCAACTAACGTTAGGTAGCTACTAACGTACTGCTGTAATGATATGCTATGTGGTTCATAAGGATAGTGCAGCTAACAAAAAACGTATTTCAAAAGTCACTGCATTGTTCAACAGTTTCTTAAAACATTTGTCATAATTAATAAAAACAATAAATTTGTCGCCTGACTTCGGCTACATATTTTTCTGCAATTTTCTTCAAATCTGATGGGTATTCGGACACTAAAAATGTTATAGAACTCAATAAGGCCTATAGAGCACTCAATGACATGACCGCCTATCAAAGTTAGCAAGAAATACACTAACACTATCGCCTATTGTTTCTTTCAACATAAGCATGTATTATTTTAGGATAAATATAATATATCGGCTTAACAAAACACATCTCAGCGTCTGATCGCGTGTAAAAGAGAAAACCTTTTGTAGACTTTGTGCGCACACAGCCATAGTGGGCCTAGTTGGGTGTTTATGTTTTTACCTGACGTTTATTAGAAAGAAGTTGAAAATCGGGCTATTATCTTCACATTTCGTTGAGATATAAAAATGAGATATAAAAATAAAAATGGACTCATAAAGAATGTTACACCTGACTTATATAATAGAAATATTAGTAACCTACCACTTCTCCGGCTGTCGAGTGGCATTTGCAACAATTATATGTGCATTCCGCCACCTACTGTACAGGTGGATAATAATAATATTTTTTTAACAGGTATCCCTACACTGGCTCAGAAGGATCATGTGATTGCGGGACATTTCCAGGCGACAGTAGTCCTTGCACTGCAAGGAGGCCCAAAAACGTATCGGCTGCGGATATAATGATGTCCAGCTTCTTGGACACTTGTGCAGTACATTTAATAACAGTGGCTATACATTCTATAAAATCCACCTTTTTCACCATAAGTGTAACCAGATCACTTGATTGAAGTATAACATTTGCAACTGGTTGTGGTGCATCTTCTTCAGAACTGTGGCCTCTTGCCCCTTCAATGTTCTTCACCGCCTCCACAAAAGAGATTTGCTTGACACCTCAACTCTTTCACCCTTAACATTTTTATCCAAAAAAGCGTATTCCAACAAGGAACGATTCATCAGACTCGTTTTCCACAACAATCTTAGCACTTTTTGTTCCATTCTTGGACTTCACTGTTGTCCACTCAACTGTCTCGTTAACTGTAATCGACAGGCTTTCAGCTTCGAATGACTCTTTAAAAAAAAGTTATACGTTTTCTAAGAGCCAGAGTATGTAGTTCTGATAATTGTAATTTTTCTGGTGTCAAATATTGATCGTGTCAAATTAATTAAAAACATCTGGAAATAACAACACATCTGATAAATGTTGGCAAACGCCGCAAACTTTATTTAAAATATTTATTCTACATTCAAATGGTTCACCAAGTTGAAATGTCTTCAGCTCGTGGTTAAATGCTGTTAACATACCAACAAACAGACCAGAAAATGTACAGTATTCCTATTCTCTTTTTTGTCATCCCTGCGACAGTTGTAATCACTCTTTTGTTCCTCCAGGTGGAAGCAAAGGTCTCTGTGGAGCTGATGGTCCTAAAACGTTGTCAGAAAGCAGACATGACGAGCGTGAAGGAGCTCAGGGATGATTTCAGAGGTACAGAGACCCAATGTGAATTATATTCAATGCGTTTATGATATGAAGAGATTGGTTTTGAGTGTATCTGAAGAGCACAGAGATTAAATGCCAGAACTTAGTTTCTCTCAACCTGCTCTTTCTATACCTCTCTCTCTCTCTCTCTCTCTCTCTCTCTCTCTGTGTCCTTTTGCTTTCCATTTCCTCTCTATGTGTTCATACTTATTGTAGTTTATTTGGGAGAAATCACCACAATTGGAAATAATGTTCATTCAATGAGTTGTATTTATTTTTTATGTGTTCATTTATTTTTCTATAAACAATTATTTTAAAAAGTATTTAAATGATGAATTGTGTTACATCTTTATTCATTTAACTGAGATATGTTGCATCCATTTTTATACAATAAAAGAATGCAGAGATTTTTAAAATTAATCAGAAGTCATTCTTTACATTTTGCATCTTTGACAAAGATACAATACACTTTACTCTCCTGTACTGCAAAGTTGTGTCATTATGTTTATATGAATGAGTCCTATCAGCAATAATCAGTATATGATAACAGTGCTATAATCCCAAACACAGTAGTTCACATTTAGTTGTATTACAGCCTGAATTCGAAATGAATTATGTTTTACAAATCTACACACAATATCCTATAATGACAAAGTGAAAACATGTTTTTAGAAATGTTTGCCAACTTATTGAAAATGAAATACAGAAATATCTCATTTACATACGTTTTCAGCCCCCTGAGTGTTAAAATCACCTTTGGCAGGAATTACATCTGTGAGTATTTCTGGGTAAGTCGCCAAGCTCTTTGCACACCTGGATTGTACAATAGTTGCACATGATTCTCTTTTAAATTCTGTTAAGTTGATTGTTGATCATTGCTGGACAGCCATTTTCAAGTCTTCCCATATATTTAAGTCAAAAATGTAACTAGGCCACCCGGGAACATTTAATGTCATCTTGGTAACAATCACAGTGTATATTTGACCTTGTGTTTTAGGTTATTGCTGAAAGGTGAATTTGTCTACTGATGTCTGTTGGATAGCAGACTCAACCAGGTTTTCATATAGGATTTCACCTGTGCTTAAAGCTGCATTCCATTTAATTTTATCCTTATTCTTTTACAATGAGAAGGATACCCATAGCGTGATGCAGCCACCACCAGGCTTGACAATATGAAGAGGGATATACAGTTATGTGTTGTAATGGATTTGCCACAAACATAATGCTTTGTACTTGTACTTTCTATTTCATTTCTTTGCCACATTTTTTGCAGTTTTACTTTAGTGCCTTATTGCGAACAGAATGCATGTTTTGGAATATTTTGTATTCTGTACAGGCTTCCTTCTTTTCACTCTGTCATTTAGGTTAGTATTGTGGAGTAACTACAATGTTGTTGATCCATCCTCAGTTTTCTCCTATCACAGCAATTCAACTCTGTAATGGTTTTAAATTCACATTTGGCATCATGGTAAAATCACTGAATGGTTTCCTTCCTCTCTGGCAACTGAGTTAGGAAATTACGCCTGTATTGTAGTGACTGGGTGTATTGCTACACTATCCAAAGTATCCTTAATAACTTCACCCGACCTCAACCCAGTTGAGATGGTTTGGGATGAGTTGGACCGCAAGGTGAAGGAAAAGTAGCCAACAAGTGCTCAGCATATATGGGAACTCCTTCAAGACTCTTGGAAAAGCATTCCTCATGAAGCTGGTTAAGAGAATGCCAAGAGTGTGCAAAGCTGTCATCAAGGCAAAGGGTACCTACTTTGAAGAATCTCAAATATAAAATATATTTTAGATTGTTTTAACACCTTTTTGGTAACTACTTAAATATATTTTCCTTTATTATTTTCCCCTAACGCTACCACCCCTCCCGTAATTGGAGTAAACTAATGGACAAGGCTTCACTTCCAGCTTATACATACTATATACAATGTATACAATGTATTTTACAATATATATCTTTAGTTTGTTTTTAATCCCATCCTTCAGCTACCATCGGGTGGCGGTCGGCGTCACCGGTCTTCTAGCCATCGTCGATCCGCTTTTTTTTCTCCATTTGTACAGTCTTGTTTTCCTACACACCTGGTTCTCCTTTCCCTCATTAAGTGTTGTGTATTTAACCCTCTGTTCCCCCATGTCCTTGTGTGGAATTGTTTATTATAAGGTGCGTGTGCACATTGTTTTCTGGTGCGCGTCGGGTTTTGTTTATGTTGGTGTTTTGTTTTTTGTTTATGCTGTTGGTTTATATATTAAACTGCTGCTGCTATTTCCTAGTTCTGCTCTCCTGTGTCGCACCCCGTTACAGTGACTCATTAATCCGTCTCTTCTTTCTACTCTTTGTAACAAATAGAAAATGGCGCCAAAATGTGCAAAGGAAACTTAAACACATGTTGACAATGTATTCATGTTGACATTATCCAAATGAAACAGAGTTGAACCTTTTCACACTATCATGCTCAGACTCCAACCATACTATGTACAAACTGTCCTTATAATATTCACTAGTGAAGTTACCATCATGAATTCTCAAATTAGAATCATTTTTAATTGAGGCAATAATTACAGCTCATGCTTCCTGCATATCATGAGTGGTCCTATGCTCACTGTAGGAACACATACAGAACGTTACAGTCCTTTATTGCATGGTTCCAGCAATTATGGTAAATGAGTAACCAGGTCAGCACAGGACAGCTCTGTTCAAGTTGTTTGGAAACGGTTTGAGATACAGTGCCCTTTTTAATTATTGGGACAGTGAATCATTTTTTTATTCTTTTGACTATTTATTCTAAAGTTTGCATTTGAAATCAAACAATGTCACCTTTTCATCCATTTAGGAATGACAGCACTTTTTGTACATAGTCCCCCATTTTCTAGCTAGAACACCTAGGGCTCTATTTTAACAAACCTTAAGCGATGGGAAACCTAAGCTCAGGGGGTAGCGCAATACTGTAGGTTCAGGGGTCAGAAATACTTTGGCTATTTTCACTATTTCTAATCAAACAAAATGACATGGGGAAAAAACATAACCATATAGCATTTTTCAGGGAGATTTTCTGAATAACAAGGCCCTCAAAGAAAGGCCTTATATACGGTATGTAATATATT
Source organism: Oncorhynchus tshawytscha (assembly GCF_018296145.1). Taxonomy (NCBI): domain Eukaryota; kingdom Metazoa; phylum Chordata; class Actinopteri; order Salmoniformes; family Salmonidae; genus Oncorhynchus; species Oncorhynchus tshawytscha. The sequence continues at coordinate 129,632 of NW_024609520.1, forward strand.
GTCATAAATAATACAAACTGTACGGCTAATAAGGATTGTGAGTGCTTTTATCGGTGACTTTCAACGTGGCCATGTGCAATGCCAAGCATCGGGTGGAGTGGTGTACAGCTTGCTGACATTGGACTCTGGAGCAGTGGAAACGCGTTCTCTGGAGTGATGAATCACGCTTCACCTTCTGGCATTCTGATGGACAAATCTGAGTTTGGGGGATGACAGGAGAACGCTACCTGCCTCAATGCATAGTGCCAACTGTAAAGTTTGGTGGAGGAGGAACAATTTTCTTTGCTGTTTGAGCATGACAATGCCCCCGGGCACAAAGCGAGGTCAATGCGGAAATTGGTTGTTGAAATCTGTGTGGAAGAAATTGACTGGCCTGCACAGAGCCCTGACCTCAACCCCATCAAACACCTTTGGAATGAATTGGAACACCAACTGCAAGCCAGGCCTAATCGCCCAACATCAGTGCCCGACATCACAAATGATCCTGTGGCTGAATGGAAGCAAGTCCCTGCTGCAATGTTCCAACATCTAGTGGAAAGCTTGGTAGCTTAGTACCTTGGTAGCTTGGTAGCAAGTCCTCAAAGTATGAGTGAATTCACTGTCCTTTTAACCAAATTCAAGAAGAAATGCAACCCCAACCTGAATGAACATTTCTTGGCACATTGCTAGTAAAAAATAAAAGACACACACCCAGATACTAATCTAATGAATTTGAATGTTCTGACCAGACAACATGGATGTTCCTGATAACCAGTCAACCCAACATACAATTTCAACCCAGTCATTTTAAAAATACATCAACCAGAAAATATAATGCAATAAATATCCATATGTGCAGCTCTTTAAAAACTCTTGGGAAAAAACAAACACAACAATTTAATTCACACAGTAATATACATTTAGTCAATTAAAGTTTTCATGTCTTTCAAGTTTGGTGTCTTCAGTTTGGTGTCTTCAGTTTGGTATCTTCAGTTTGGTGTCTTTTCAGTTTGGTGTCTTCAGTTTGGTGTCTTCAGTTTGGTGTCTTCAGTTTGGTGTCTTTTCAGTTTGGTGTCTTCAGTTTGGTGTCTTTTCAGTTTGGTGTCTTCAGTTTGGTGTCTTCAGTTTGGTGTCTTTTCAGTTTGGTATCTTCAGTTTGGTGTCTTCAGTTTGGTGTCTTCAGTTTGGTGTCTTCAGTTTGGTGTCTTCAGTTTGGTGTCTTCAGTTTGGTGTCTTCAGTTTGGTGTCTTCAGTTTGGTGTCTTCAGTTTGGTGTCTTCAGTTTGGTGTCTTCAGTTTGGTGTCTTCAGTTTGGTGTCTTCAGTTTGGTGTCTTCAGTTTGGTGTCTTCAGTTTGGTGTCTTCAGTTTGGTGTCTTCAGTTTGGTGTCTTCAGTTTGGTGTCTTCAGTTTGGTGTCTTCAGTTTGGTGTGGGTTTTTCTTTTGTTTGCCTGTTCTTGGGGAACATTTAGTGGGTGCTCATGATAGGTGTCTTTTAGGTTCCAGTTGTTGCTAGTCAACTCCCAGTGGACTCCCCCATGAGTGTCTTTCAGAACCCCTCCTAAACCCACCTGTTTCTGTTTGGTTGTTGTCAGTGTCTCTCTGTTAGTTCCCACTTCTGTTTGAGCTACATTATTTGGTTCTTTCTGGAGAACGTAAGTGGTTGTGATTCTGGATGACCAAATTGCTAGCAAGATTGACAAACTTCCATGTGGTGAATTGTAAGTGGCTCGTTTCATCTCGTTTCATCATTATTGATACCGTTTCTTGTTTTAGGTGTTTTGACTGATTTCACTTTAATATGGGTAATATTTGCTAGCTGTCTCACCAACAACAGAAATGATGTATTTGAGACGAGGGCTCATTGTTCAAATGTATTTATTTTCAAACATTGGAGATGAAATATAGTTTACATGCTGTCAACAATCTAAGCCAACCCTGTCAGTTATTCCCCATGGTTGCTCATTGATTTTGTTGCTGAACAACAAACCCATCTGTTATATATTTTATTCTTCATTTAATATCATTTTAAAGTATGCATTAATTTGTCTTATATAATATACTTGTCATTTGAATGTAGACATTAATAAATTAATTTCTGTATCTTCCAACATATTTACAATGGAGTAGCACCAAAATGAATGTGCAGAAGCTTCAAAACAGTGCACCCTGTCAGTTGTCTAGGGGTAATGCATATCTTTGTTAGAAACTAGTCTGAGGAAAGTTAAAGCAGTATAATAATTGACCACTAGAATGTACCTTGATAAGTAATCTATGGGCATGTGACCAGACCAAGGGCCCGTTCAGCAGGATGCAACGTTTAGGAACGGAAATATAGTATGTAGTAAAAAAAACATGCCTCTCTGACGTGTAAAATAAGGAATCAATTCCGCTTTATTGATATAATTTATATCTGCAACTTTTGACTAAAAGGCTTCTAAATGTGGCCAGAGGCTCTTTTGCAAATGTCTCCCTCTACTTGTCTCCTCCCCTACCTCTGCACTGATTGGCTTCACAGGTGAAAACAATATAGTGGAAGGAAGCTCATCATTACGCTAGCTTAGCTTTCACCTGGTCAGCTCTTTCAGAAGTGAAGGAGAGGACCGAGAGGAAGAGTGCTTTTTAGACGACTGAGAAAAAGAGCCATAGTGTGTTGGGTTAGTGTTGTGTTAATGAATTAGCACAGGCTGAAGCTCTTCTCGGCCAGTCATGCATAGTCACACGGAATGGATGTTTATTGGTGGAACCTTAAGTGTGGAGGACGGGCTTGTAATGGCTGGTGCAGAAATAATGGAACAGCATCAAATACAGTGGGGCAAAAAAGTATTTAGTCAGCCACCAATTGTGCAAGTTCTCCCACTTAAAAAGATGAGAGGCCTGTAATTTTCGTCAGAGGTACACTTCAACTATGACAGACAAAATGAGGGGAAAAAATCCAGAAAATTACATTGTAGAATTTTTTAATGAATTTATTTGCAAATTATGGTGGAAAATAAGTATTTGGTCAATAACAAAAGTTTATCTCAATACTTTGTTATACCCTTTGTTGGCAATGACAGAGGTCAAACGTTTTCTGTAAGTCTTCACAAGGTTTTCACACACATCTCCTCTAGAGCAGTGATGTTTTGGGGCTGTTGCTGGGCAACACGGACTTTCAACTCCCTCCAAACATTTTCTATGGGGTTGAGATCTGGAGACTGGCTAGGCCACTCCAGGACCTTGAAATGCTTCTTACGAAGCCACTCCTTCGTTGCCCGGCTGGTGTGTTTGGGATCATTGTCATGCTGAAAGACCCAGCCACGTTTCATCTTCAATGTCCTTGCTGATGGAAGGAGTTTTTTTCCTTTACATGGATCAGTCGTCCTGGTCCCTTTGCAGAAAAACAGCCCCAAAGCATGATGTTTCCACCCCCATGCTTCACAGTAGGTATGGTGTTCTTTGGATGCAACTCAGCATTCTTTGTCCTCCAAACACGACGAGTTGAGTTTTTACCGAAAAGTTCTATTTTGGTTTCATCTGACCATATGACATTCTCCCAATCTTCTTCTGGATCATCCAAATCCTCTCTAGCAAACGTCAGACGGGCCTGCACATGTACTGGCTTAAGCAGGGGGACACGTCTGGCACCGCAGGATTTGAGTCCCTGGCAGCGTAGTGTGTTACTGATGGTAGGCTTTGTTACTTTGGTCCCAGCTCTCTGCAGGTCATTCACTAGGTCCCCCCGTGTGCTTCTGGGATTTTTGCTCACCGTTCTTGTGATCATTTTGACCCCACGGGGTGAGATCTTGCGTGGAGATTATCAGTGGTCTTGTATGTCTTCCATTTCCTAATAATTGCTCCCACAGTTGATTTCTTCAAACCAAGCTGCTTACCTATTGCAAATTCAGTCTTCCCAGCCTGGTGCTGGTCTACAATTTTGTTTCTGATGTCCTTTGACAGCTCCTTGGTCTTGGCCATAGTGGAGTTTGGAGTGTGACTGTTTGAGGTTGTGGACAGGTGTCTTTTATACTGATAACAAGTTCAAACAGGTGCCATCAATACTGGTAATGAGTGGAGGACAGAGGAGCCTCTTAAAGAAGTTATAGGTCTGTGAGAGCCAGAAATCTTGCTTGTTTGTAGGTGACCAAATACTTATTTTCCACCATAATTTGCAAATAAATTCATTAAAAATCCTACAATGTGATTTTCTGGATTGTTTTTCTCATTTTGTCGAAGTGTACCTATGATGAAAATTACAGGCCTCTCTCATCTTTTTAAGGGGGAGAACTTGCACAATTGGTGGCTGACTAAATCATTTTTTGCCCCACTGTACATCAAACGCATGGTTTCTATGGTTTCTATGGTTTCTATGTGTTTGATGCCATTCTATTTTCTCTGTTCTAAGCCATCATTACAAGCCGTCCTCCTCAGCAGCTTCCAATCGTTTATACGCTTTTAGATGAATCTCATGCATTCTGACAATCACACCAACAAAACCCTGCCTAAGGCTGTCTCTCTGATAACTGGAGGTCATTGCCACCTGTCCTACTGTTGTCAATGATTCATCCTAGTTAGTTTAGTAACAAAACCTTAGACACTGTTTTGATAACTGATGGTTCTGATCCAACCCTTCATTCTGGTGTTGCCTCCACAAAGAGGAAGTTAACAAGATACGAGTTCAATTGTAAACAGTAACATTGACTCTCTTTCATAGTGGCAGAGAGGTGTCTTTTCCTTCTAGCTTCCATGTTAATATTAGATAAAGTATAAAACAGAGAGGTGTCTTTTCCTTCTAGCTTCCATGTTAATATTAGATAAAGTATAAAACAGAGAGGTGTCTTTTCCTTCTAGCTTCCATGTTAATATTAGATAAAGTATAAAACAGAGAGGTGTCTTTTCCTTCTAGCTTCCATGTTAATATTAGATAAAGTATAAAACAGAGAGGTGTCTTTTCCTTCTAGCTTCCATGTTAATATTAAAGTTTAAAACAGAGGTGTCTTGTCCTTCTAGATGCCATGTTAATATTAGATAAAGTATAAAAGAGAGAGGTGTCTTTTCCTTCTAGATTCCATGTTAATATTAAAGTAGAAAACAGAGGTGTCTTGTCCTTCTAGATTCCATGTTAATATTAAAGTATAAACAGAGGTGTCTTGTCCTTCTAGATTCCATGTTAATATTAGATAAAGTATAAAACAGAGGTGTCTTGTCCTTCTAGATTCCATGTTAATATTAGATAAAGTAGAAAACAGAGAGGTGTCTTTTCCTTCTAGCTTCCATGTTAATATTAAAGTATAAAACAGAGGTGTCTTGTCCTTCTAGATTCCATGTTAATATTAGATAAAGTATAAAAGAGAGAGGTGTCTTGTCCTTCTAGATTCCATGTTAATATTAGATACAGTATAAAACAGAGGTGTCTTGTCCTTCTAGATTCCATGTTAATATTAGATAAAGTATAAAAGAGAGAGGTGTCTTGTCCTTCTAGATTCCATGTTAATATTAGATAAAGTTTAAAACAGAGGTGTCTTGTCCTTCTAGATTCCATGTTAATATTAAAGTATAAACAGAGAGGTGTCTTGTCCTTCTAGATTCCATGTTAATATTAAAGTATAAACAGAGAGGTGTCTTGTCCTTCTAGATTCCATGTTAATATTATATAAAGTATAAAACAGAGAGGTGTCTTGTCCTTCTAGATTCCATGTTAATATTAGATAAAGTATAAAACAGAGGTGTCTTGTCCTTCTAGATTCCATGTTAATATTAGATAAAGTATAAAACAGAGGTGCCTTGTCCTTCTAGATTCCATGTTAATATTAGATAAAGTATAAAACAGAGGTGTCTTGTCCTTCTAGATTCCATGTTAATATTAAAGTATAAAACAGAGGTGTCTTGTCCTTCTAGATTCCATGTTAATATTAGATAAAGTATAAAACAGAGAGGTGTCTTGTCCTTGTCACGCCCTGGTCAAAGTATTTTGTGTTTATCTTTATGTATTTGGTCAGGCCAGGGTGTGGCATGGGGTTTTTGTATTGTGGTGTGTTTGTCTTGGGGTTTTGGTGGTGGTATTGGGATTGTAGCTTAGTGGGTTGTCTAGCAAAGTCTATGGCTGTCTGGAGTGGTTCTCAATCAGAGGCAGGTGCTTATCGTTGTCTCTGATTGGGAACCATATTTAGGCAGCCATATTCTTTGAGTTTGTCGTGGGTGATTGTCCTTAGTGTCCTATGTGTACTCTCTGTTAGTTTGCACCAGATAGGCTGTTTCGGTTTCGTTTATTGTTTTTTGTAAGTTCGTGTTTCTTTGTTGTATTAAACATGGATCGCAATCGACACGCTGCAGTTTGGTCCGACTCTCCTTCATCACCACTAGAAAACCGTTACAGAATCACCCACCAACCAAGGACCAAGCGGCGTGGTAAACAGAGGCAGCAGCAACAGCAGCAGCAGGAGAAGCGACAGGTGCAGCAGGAGCAACAGCAGCAGCAGCAAAGGCAGCAGCAGGAGCAAAGGCAGCAGCAGGAGAAGCAACAGAGGCAGCAGCAGCATTGGGAGAGGCTGCACTCTTTGGATAAATGGACTTGGGAGGAGATCCTTGACGGACAAGGACCCTGGGCAGAGCCATGGATGGAATTGGAGCTGTCGGCGAAGCAGAGTGCTGAGTCTGAGAGTGTGGAGGATGTATTGGACAGAGTAGAAAGAAAGGTGTGGGCTTGGCATAGCATGCACGGCATACCAGTGCCAGCACCACGCATCAGGCCTACAGTGCGTCCCACCTGTTCAGCGCTGCCGGAGCTTTTCTCCTCTACAGCGCTGCTGGAGTCTCCCGCCTGTTCAGCGCAGCCAGAGCCTTTCTCCTCTCCTGCGCGGCCGGAGTCTCCCGCCTGTTCAGCGCAGCCAGTCTACAAGGAGCTGCCAGTCTGTAAGGAGCTGTCAGTCTGCACGGAGCTGCCGGTCTGCACGGAGCTGCCGGTCTGCACGGAGCTGCCGGTCTGCACGGAGCTGCCGGTCTGCACGGAGCTGCCAGTCTGCACGGAGCTGCCAGTCTGCAAGGAGCTGCCAGTCTGTAAGGAGCTGCCAGTCTGCACAGAGCTGCCAGTCTGTAAGAAGCCGCCAGAGCTGTCAGCCTACATGGAGCAGCCAGAGCTGTCAGTCTGCATGAAGCAGCCAGAGATGTCAGTCTGCATGGAGCAGCCAGTCTGCATGGAGCTGTCAGTCTGCAAGGAGCTGTCAGTCTGCAAGGAGCTGTCAGTCTGCACGGAGCTGCCAGTCTGCACGGAGCTGCCAGTCTGCACGGAGCTGCCAGTCTGTAAGGAGCTGCCAGTCTGCACGGAGCCGCCAGAGCTGTCAGCCTACATGGAGCAGCCAGAGCTGTCAGTCTGCATGAAGCAGCCAGAGATGTCAGTCTGCATAGAGCAGTCAGTCTGCATAGAGCAGCCAGTCTGCATGGAGCTGTCAGTCTGCACGGAGCTGTCAGTCTGCACAGAGCTGTCAGTCTGCACGGAGCTGTCAGTCTCCAAGGAGCTGCCAGGCTGCCAGGAGCAGCCAGTCAGCACGGAGCCGCCAGAGCTGTCAGTCTGTAAGAAGCCGCCAGAGCTGTCAGCCTATATGGAGCAGCTAGTGCCGCCAGTCTGCCCAGCGCCGCCAGTGCCCCCCGTCTGCCCAGCGTCACCAGTCTGCCCAGCGTCGCCAGTCTGCCCAGCACCGCCAGTCTGCCCAGCGTCACCAGTCTGCCCAGCACCGCCAGTCTGCCCAGCACCGCCAGTCTGCCCAGCGTCGCCAGTCTGCCCAGCGTCGCCAGTCTGCCCAGCGCCGCCAGATCTGCCAGTCAGCCAGACTCTTCCAGATCTGCCAGTCAGCCAGACTCTTCCAGATCTGCCAGTCAACCAGACTCTTCCAGATCTGCCAGTCAACCAGACTCTTCCAGATCTACCAGTCAACCAGACTCTTCCAGATCTGCCAGTCAGCCAGACTCTTCCAGATCTGCCAGTCAACCAGACTCTTCCAGATCTGCCAGTCAACCAGACTCTTCCAGATCTGCCAGTCAACCAGACTCTTCCAGATCTGCCAGTCAATCAGACTCTTCCAGATCCGCCAGTCAGCCGGGATCTGCCAGAACTGCCAGTCGACCAGGATCCGCCAGTCGACCAGGATCCGCCAGTCGGCCAGGATCCGCCAGTCGGCCAGGATCCGCCAGAAGTGCCAGTCTGCCAGGATCTGCCAGTCTGCCAGGATCCACCAGTCAGCCAGGATCCGCCAGAACTGCCAGTCTGCCAGGATCCGCCAGTCTGCCAGGATCCGCCAGTCTGCCAGGATCCGCCAGTCTGCCAGGATTCGCCAGAACTGCCAGTCGGCCAGGATCTGCCAGTCGGCCAGGATCTGCCAGTCGGCCAGGATCTGCCAGTCTGCACGGAGCCGCCAGAGCTGTCAGCCTACATGGAGCAGCCAGAGCTGTCAGTCTGCATGAAGCAGCCAGAGATGTCAGTCTGCATAGAGCAGCCAGTCTGCATAGAGCAGCCAGTCTGCATGGAGCAGCCAGTCTGCACGGAGCTGTCAGTCTGCAAGGAGCTGCCAGGCTGCCAGGAGCAGCCAGTCAGCACGGAGCCGCCAGAGCTGTCAGTCTGTAAGAAGCCGCCAGAGCTGCCAGCCTATATGGAGCAGCTAGTGCCGCCAGTCTGCCCAGCGCCACCAGTGCCCCCCGTCTGCCCAGCGTCACCAGTCTGCCCAGCACCGCCAGTCTGCCCAGCGTCGCCAGTCTGCCCAGCGCCGCCAGATCTGCCAGTCAGCCAGACTCTTCCAGATCTGCCAGTCAGCCAGACTCTTCCAGATCTGCCAGTCAACCAGACTCTTCCAGATCTGCCAGTCAACCAGACTCTTCCAGATCTGCCAGTCAACCAGACTCTTCCAGATCTGCCAGTCAACCAGACTCTTCCAGATCTGCCAGTCAACCAGACTCTTCCAGATCCGCCAGTCAGCCGGGATCTGCCAGAACTGCCAGTCAACCGGGATCCGCCAGTCGACCAGGATCCGCCAGTCGGCCAGGATCCGCCAGTCGGCCAGGATCCGCCAGAACTGCCAGTCGGCCAGGATCTGCCAGTCAGCCAGGATCCGCCAGTCTGCCAGGATCAGTTAGATCCGCCATTCAGCCAGGATCCGCCAGTCTGCCAGGATCCGCCAGTCTGCCAGGATCCGCCAGTCTGCCAGGATCCGCCAGTCTGCCAGGATCCGCCAGTCTGCCAGGATCCGCCAGTCTGCCAGGATCCGCCAGAACTGCCAGTCTGCCAGGATCCGCCAGTCTGCCAGGATCCGCCAGTCTGCCAGGATCCGCCAGTCTGCCAGGATCCGCCAGTCTGCCAGGATCCGCCAGAACTGCCAGTCGGCCAGGATCTGCCAGTCGGCCAGGATCTGCCAGTCGGCCAGGATCTGCCAGTCGGCCAGGATCTGCCAGTCGGCCAGGATCAGTTAGATCCGCCAGTCTGCCAGGATCCGCCAGTCTGCCAGGATCCGCCAGTCTGCCAGGATCCGCCAGTCTGCCAGGGTCAGCCAGGATCCGCCAGTCTGCCAGGATCCACCAGTCAGCCAGGATCCGCCAGAAGTGCCAGTCAGCCAGGATCTGCCGGAACCACCAGCCAGCCAGGAGCTGGTAGATCTATCTACCTGCCTGAGCTTCCTCTCACTCCCGAGCTTCCTCTCACTCCCGAGCTTTCTCTCACTCTCGAGCTTTCTCTCACTCTCGAGCTTTCTCTCACTCCCGAGCTTTCTCTCACTCCCGAGCTTTCTCTCACTCCCGAGCTTTCTCTCACTCCCGAGCTTCCCCTCAGTCCCGAGCTTTCTCTCACTCCCGAGCTTCCCCTCAGTCCCGAGCTGCCTCAGTCCGGAGCTGTCCTTCAGTCCCGATCTGCTCCTCAGTCCAGTGGGGTTCTGGGTGAGGACTACTAGGCCATGGTCGGCGGCGAGGGTGGACTATCCAGGGACGAAGGGAGAGGGGACTAAGACATTAAATGAGTGGGGTCCACGTCCTGCGCCGGAGCCGCCACCATGGACAGACGCCCACCCGGACCCTCCCTATTGTTTTGAGGTGCGTTCGGGAGTCCGCACTTTAGGGGGGGGGGTTCTGTCACGCCCTGGTCAAAGTATTTTGTGTTTATCTTTATGTATTTGGTCAGGCCAGGGTGTGGCATGGGGTTTTTGTATTGTGGTGTGTTTGTCTTGGGGTTTTGGTGGTGGTATCGGGATTGTAGCTTAGTGGGTTGTCTAGCAAAGTCTATGGCTGTCTGGAGTGGTTCTCAATCAGAGGCAGGTGCTTATCGTTGTCTCTGATTGGGAACCATATTTAGGCAGCCATATTCTTTGAGTTTGTCGTGGGTGATTGTCCTTAGTGTCCTATGTGTACTCTCGGTTAGTTTGCACCAGATAGGCTGTTTTGGTTTCGTTTATTGTTTTTTGTAAGTTCGTGTTTCTTTGTTGTATTAAACATGGATCGCAATCAACACGCTGCAGTTTGGTCCGACTCTCCTTCATCACCACTAGAAAACCGTTACAGTCCTTCTAGATTCCATGTTAATATTAGATAAAGTATAAAACAGAGAGGTGTCTTGTCCTTCTAGATTCCATGTTAATATTAGATAAAGTATAAAACAGAGGTGTCTTGTCCTTCTAGATTCCATGTTAATATTAGATACAGTATAAAACAGAGAGGTGTCTTGTCCTTCTAGATTCCATGTTAATATTAGATACAGTATAAAACAGAGAGGTGTCTTGTCCTTCTAGATTCCATGTTAATATTAGATAAAGTATAAAACAGAGGTGTCTTGTCCTTCTAGATTCCATGTTAATATTAGATACAGTATAAAACAGAGAGGTGTCTTGTCCTTCTAGATTCCATGTTAATATTAGATACAGTATAAAACAGAGGTGTCTTGTCCCTCTAGATTCCATGTTAATATTAGATACAGTATAAAACAGAGGTGTCTTGTCCCTCTAGATTCCATGTTAATATTAGATACAGTATAAAACAGAGGTGTCTTGTCCCTCTAGATTCCATGTTAGGTTAAACAGAGTAGAGAGAACAATAATGTACATTACACTGATAGACAGGAAATGTCTTTAATCTCAGTTTAATGATTTATTGAATTAGCAGGAAGTACACATAGTTTATGTTCAGAATAATAAAAGCACAAGAAGCAAACATACTGTTTACCTGAAACATATACAGTCATTTTAAATATATTTAGAAGTGTAAAACTTAATAGTAATGTATTGGCAGTGGCTATTGAATAATACTATACCCCTATTGTACACCTCATTGATTGACATATGAATAAATTATTGTGTGTCAGCTTGTGTAGCAGGCATGAGTTGGTCATGATTGGTTGCTCATGGTCATGTGATGAAGTAGCCCCTCCCGAGATTTCAAAATCAGTGTAATCTCTTGGCCCAAAAGGAAATTTCCTTTGTCTAATTAAGACGTTGGTTTCTTCCATGGGAGACTGGTTCAGATCAGTGAGTGTATAAACCCTGGATGACTGACAGCTATAGATTATTTGTATTTGTATTTATTTGTTTTTGACACATATATTCTATTACAGACACCTTAATGCAGAATTGCAAATGATATTATATGTTGAATTAGAGAACTAATGTTGCTGTCCCCCACTACAACAACAATACTTAAATACATGTCATTTTGTCCTTGAACACCGTAGAATTCCATTCATTCCTATGGAGGACTGCTCTTACTGAGGAGTGCCAATATGGCCGACCCGGTGGCTTCAAAGCCTCTCAATGGTCAATACATAGCCTCAGCAATTCAAGGTTTATATGCATCATTACTGTCTGCGTGTGTGCATGCGTATATGTGTGTATCTGAATGTGTCTGCGTGCGTTTCTCTCATACCCGTAGTTCAGAGTTGGGCTGTGGCGGTCACAATTTCATCAGCCGGTGATTGTCAAGCAAATAACTGCCGGTCTCAAAGTAATTTACTGTTAATTAACATAAACACATTTAGCATCTCCTGGTTTCCACACAAGCCACTGATGAAGACCTTGGGAACATCTACATTTGATTTAATTATTGTCTTTACGTATACTAAATAATATATGTGTGAAATTAGTTTTGATTTAGAATGGACCATTATCATGCACATGTCTCTGAACAGGGGTAGCGGGGGAAAAAAATGTCATCTATGCACTTAAATAGGAAATGGAGGACGCTTTTCCTGTGGTTAATTTTCATGCCATCCATATAGGCTATACTCCTGTTGTAAAGACAAACAATGTGCTTCATATTAGGAAAGTTGAGAAATAAATATAGTAGGCCTAGCCTATAGAATGCTGATGGGACCCTCCTCTTTTTAGTAGAGGCCATCACTCTGTTTTGTCACGTAAATGCATAGCCTATAGAAATGTTGAACAACATGAGCTCATGAAGTGTTTCATTAGATTTTCGATCACATTTGCATTGATGTCAGAGTGATTAGAGAGACAATAGAGTGCTGAGTACCAGGCAGTTATAGCAAGTTTGGTAGGTTACAAATGACTGTCAGCAGCATCAGAGCTTGGAGAAGCCTAATTACCGTGACTAAACGGTCTCATTGAATTTGACTGCCTTCATGACTTGTGACCACCGGTTTGGCGGTAACACGGTCACCGTAAAAATCAGTGTCGGCTCTCGGCCCAAGAGGGAATTACCTCTATCTAATTAAGAAGTTGGTTTCTCCTGTGGGAGACTCAGGTTCAGATCAGTGTCTTTGTGTGTGTGTGTGTGTGTCTGTCTGAATGTGAACATTTGTTTCTCTCCTACCTGTAGTTCAGAGAACCATTTCATCAAATCAGCCTCAGGCCATCATTAACATACAATAGAGAGTTATTTAATCACCAGTGCACAGAAAGTACCTATGAGAAGCCTATTTCTCACAGATCCAT